>NC_029791.2:41621364-41631663 GCF_000816755.2 Arachis ipaensis | reverse complement strand
CAAGTACCTTTTTGGATTATCCTAAGTAGTTATATCCAATATCTCTTCAATGTTGACCCTTATTTGGATCGGTACTTGACTCCCAAAGGTTATTTCAAATTTTTCAAGATTTCTCTTATGACCAGACACATCAGTTTATTTATTGAGGATTATAATAATTTGATAAATCTCCTCCTCTTTATCCTCTGCTATGATGATACAATCATCTGCAAAAGCAATTGAATGATAATTGATATGGTAATTACAAATCATGACCAAGAACAAAAAATGGTCCCTTATATAGCCTAATAGAAAGGCCAAACAATCCAATTGTTGAGGTGTACAACAACAAAAGCCAAACCAATAACAATAAGAGTATATAGCCATTTGTAACCATGAAATATTAAGGCGCTGACAATACTGACCATTACTAATTTAAATAAACTTTGTAATTATGAAAGATTTACTCCGTTTGACATTTCTAACCAAACGTCAATGTTTCAAATTTGCCGTTAGTTTTGCAGCCCACGTGGCAAGTTACTAATATAACGTGTTAATATACTATTTTAATTTAAAAATAAAATAGTTATTCACTTTTGTCTCCAGTAAGACTCTTTGGCTCTAAAGGTGAAACAAAAAAGGGTTGGAGTTCACGCGTAAAAAAGAAACTTCCCCATCAATGGTGATTCCCATTCTCCTCTAACCCAACTGAGTTCCTCACTCTTTAAAATCGCGCATCGTTTGTGAGTGGCATGCATTCATCATTTGCGTCTGCCCTTCCTCACTCTACAGCGGCCCTCTCTCGTGTATCCATCCTCTTCACGTCGTTGTGTCAGTTGTCACTGTCTTCATCTGTAACCCTTTCCATGGAAGTAGTCATTCTCTCCTTCAATCATCATCATCGGTTCCTCTCTTACAGGTTAGTGCAGTCCTCTTCTTCTCATTTTTTCCATTCTCTGGTTCAGGGCATAAGCTACTGTTCTCTAATTTAGTAATAATTTGGGTTAAAAATTTACAAAAATTTTGCTAATTAGGTTGTTGATTGCTAATTAAATTTTTTGTTTTAATAAATTGTTCCACTATTACTAGAGTAATTTTTACTTGATGATAATTGTTAATTTCTGTTTGCTATTGATGAATATTAGTAGTTTAGAGAAGAGGGTTGAATCTAGGCCTCTTTTAACTTTGTTTGAGTAATCTTAGATCAGGATGAAACTTTCGAATTCTATATAGTTGCCTCGGGTGAAAAGTATGAGATTCTTTTATTTTGTCTCTTGTCAAAGGAGGAGCCATAACAGAAGTATGTGTAAGGCATGTAGCTGTAAAGTCTATTTGGATAGAATAAGTAGGAGATTATTTTGTTTTGTCTCCTGAAAAACCAGAAACAGAGAAGAGAAAGAAAAATGACACAACCATATATCATGGTTCAGCTACTCAGTGCAATGTAGCCTACATCCAGTTTTCATCACAACAATGACGAAATTTCACTATCTTTGAACAAAATTACATTCACTAATTTCTCTAGGATTCTACCCAATCCTATCTAGGACAATCCCAGCTTCTACTCAAGTTAGATTTGACTAGGAACTCACCCTAGATTTCAACTACAAAGTGCTCACCCAACTTGCAAGAGAATCTCCTTAGGATCATGAAAACAAAAAGAAAAATGTACCAAGAATTTCTAAAATAAACATAGGCTTTTCTCCAAGTCTAACTCTCTTTGCCTTTTTCCACTCAATAGCTTTTTCTTACATTCCTCACAATAATGTCTTTTACCATTGAAAAAAAGAAAGATTAAACTGAGAAAATGGAATATTCAATGAGAACCATGAAGGAGAAGAATGAATAGCTTTGTAAGCTATGGGAATCCAAACTTTATGCTCTCACTCCTTGCTCCAATCCTTGACCGTTTTCCCCTTTAATAGAGGAGTAAAGCTTCCAAAGTTTGAAACTTTTCTTCAGCACATTTGACTTCTTCTCCAAAAAATTAGTAGCAGTAATGGCATAGAAGTGATGGAACAGAATATGCATGTCTATACCTTCTATCTTCTCTTTTATCCTTTTTCATTGCTTCAAGAATATGATCCCTTCATTTGTACTTTGGCTCTAAGTAACTTTCTTGTTCGTTGATTCTTTGCAAAGCTCCATGATATTCAAATCCTTGAGCTTTCCAATTCGGTGTATGTAGAGAGGAGGTTTTCTTTCACAAGCTTCAATGTTGCACAAAAATGGAAAGATTTCTCTAATGAGGCTTTGGATATGATCTTTGCTTTTAGCCATAACTTCTTTGACTTCCTCTTATTGCTTATATTTGATAACTCACTTTTTGTTCTTTGATTTTTCCCTAATCAGAGCATCTGTTTTTTCTTGCTTTGCTTCAGAGTTTCACGTGGGTGATGGAAAAGAGAAAAGAGAGAGAAGAGAGAATTTGGTTCGGTGGTGTGTGGTTTGGTTCAAATGAAAATGAGGATCCATTCTTTAGTCAACAACCAACTAGAGTGAGTAAGTAAGTGGACTTGGATCACTTAGTTGGGCCGTATGCTTGTGTTTGGTCCAATTTCATTTCTTCACATTAGCCATCTAGATTTTTTTGGGCTTTAATAGTTTGTTGGGCATGTTTTCTTACTCCTTGGGCCAGCTTGCTTTGATTTAATTTCCTGCACACTTAAGGAAACCAATTACACACAAAATTGGCTTTTACACCAATAATAATGTTTAGTCATCATCTATAATGTGTCGTTAGTTCTTCAAACTCAACAATCCCCTCTTGAGATAAACATTATAAAATAAATTGAAAAAAAGAAGAGTTTTAGGAACTTCACTTTGATGATTTCACTTTGATTTTAAAATTCTCCCTTTCTTTTATTCACTTTGCTCTCCCTGAATTAACCTGTGATCAACAAAATTTACATAGAAACAATACAAACATCCAAAAATTATTTTAAATAGTTTTATACATGAGAGAACCCGTTTGATCACTAGCAAATATTTACAAAGTTATTTATCCAAACAAAATTATCAAACAGCTTCAGCTAATATCAAATAGTAATTATAATAGTGATCAAAACTCAATTAGAGCTGCAACCAGTATTCTCAAAACATCATCCATCCTCAAGCAAAATTTTAAAACAACAGTCAACCTCAATTAACCAGTTCATCAAAGAAAAATAATCAGTCAGCCTCAATCAACTAGTTCATCAACCAAAATAAACATCTTGACAATTCATTTTTTATTTTTCTTTCATTTACTCCCTCTTTTGTTATCAAAGAGGGTAAGTGAACTCACACAAAGTTGTTAAGTGTCCAAAATAGTCTATCAAAATAGTTCAAAGTTAAATGCATACAACTATTACATTCATCTAAAGTTAAGTAAACACTATTTAAAAATATCCAAAGACCATAAATTTGCAACAACAGAAAACAAGGTTTTAGAAAGCAGCAACATCAAATAGGAGGTAGACATCAGATTTCTCATCCTCGATTCCTAGAAGATCTTCTTCTTGCTCAGGCATCACTTGATCATCTTCCAAGAAATCTATGTATTTTAATAGCACTTTAACTGGGTTTTGAGACTTCCGTAAGGAATTCTCATTCTGTAATGCTAGTTTCCTAGCTTGTTAGCTCGAGTTGATTTTTTTGTTTTGTGAGGTTCAAAAAATTCCTGTAAGGCATCCTTAACAATTCCATTAGTAAGTACTTGTGAGAGGATAATGTCCCTGCAGCTGATAGAAGAGGAACGCTTTCATCCTCTTCTTCTTCCATAACCGTATCCTTTGATGCCTTTGTCCCTTTTCCTTTTGATTGCTTGACTCCACGACCGCTCTTAAGATATGAAATTCAGTTCTATTGGGTCTTATTGTTTAGATCAACACCAAAGTACTCAAAATGCAAGTTAAAAATATGCCATATGGTAGAGAACTATTTTTATCGCTTTTGATACAATCATACATATGGCACATGATTAATTAAGCAAATGAAATTTTAGTTTTGTTGAGTATTGCATAGAGAACCAAGGTATCACAAAGGGTGACTCGTTGATATGAACCACTTTGGGGCATGAGAATGTAGGTAATGAGGCAGTGAAGTTGGGCTTTGACAGGACCTAGGGCTCTATGGTTGGGGGTAACACCATCCATGAAGGAAATGTTTTTACATATGTTTGCTAACATATTCTTGTGTGAAATGCCTAGATTATTATCTCACTTTTCAAAAATATAGGCATTGACACCAACATCATAATAATCAAGGGCTTCACCAATAGATTCCTTATTTAAATGTATTTCTTGGCCTTTTACATATGAATGACCAGATTCCTCACTATAATATATATTTGCAAAAAAAACTCTCTAACTAAGTCAGGGTAAACAGGTTTTCTGATTTCAAAGAGTTTTTTCCAATCCAAGTAAACAAAGTTTTCAACAAAATCAATCCCTTTTTTGGCCAGTGCCTTTAAGTCAGCCACAAAAGATGAATACAAAGGTCTTTTGGAAATAATTTCTCTATAGAACTCAAAATTCATACTTGAAGAAAAATGCAGCAGATCATAGTGAGAATATAAAAAGTTACAAAATGAGTTCTTTCACTGAGTTAAGGAAAGGTCTTCGATTACCTTTGGAAGGGAGACTAGAGGGAGTCGAACGTCCTTGAGGACAAGAAGATGAGTGAGGTGGAGGAGACAACGAGGGTTCTTTTTCGTGCATGGGCTTCTTTCCTTTGGCGACGTTTGACCTAGAAGTTCCTGCTTCTTGTGGTGCAGAAGATGGATGACGAGAAGTGATTTTGGTTCGTGCCAAAGGTTCAGGAATCGGAGAGGAATGAGAGGAAGGATGTGAGTGGATATGGATGAAGGTGAGCTTGGCCTTTGGGTGGTGGATTTCTGGGAGCGCGAACATGCCTGTACCTCTTCTCGTTGCAACCTTCCTTCTCATTTTAATGAAATAACAATGAATGCAGTTATGGAAGTGGTAAAGGTTGGATAAGATGAGGGGTTTTCAATGAATAACTGCTATAGATGCTTTAAAACCCCCTTTTTTTTAACACAAAAGGATAAAAAATGAAAAAGTATTTCAAATAAATTTGAATTAAAAAATGCAAGCAAGTAGTTTTTTAAAAGACAAGTCAAATATGAAATTTTGAGAATTTGAATTTGATTTAACTTGAAGAGAGATCCTAAAAGCAAAAACTCTTTTTGATGTAAATGATCAATGCAAACAATGAGGCCCACATCATAGAATAGAACTTCATCCTTTTGGATCCAGTGGTGGTTTGTAAGGAAACACAATGGTTCGCCAAAGTTCAGTTTTTCACCCAAATAAATTAACTTTACCATCACTCAGTCCGAAATTCAAAGAAACTAAAGGTAGTCATCATCTGTCTAGTTTTATCTCCTGTCGACATGGGAGACAAAAACAACCAGAAAGCAATTTCATCAATTTAATTTAAGAATTCAGCATCAACAATACCTAATGCAGTTCTCAACTTGCAAAATCTATCTTCACACAGAGGTTTTGTAAAAATGTTAGCAAGTTAATCCTCAGATTTCACAAATTGTATGTCAATTGTTTCCTTTTGCACATGTTCTCTAATGGAGTGAAATCTCACTTCAACGTTCTTAGTTCATGAGTGCAAAATAAGACTTTTGAAAATGTTAATTGCACTCATATTATCACAAAATAAAGGGATACTATTGACTTACAATTTGCAATCTGTAAGATGTGTTTTAAGCCATATCAATTGAGAACAACAAGAAAAAGTGGCTATATATCCATCATCAACTGTGGATAATGCAATAGTAGCCTTTTTTTTTTTTTTGCTTGACTACAAGTTTAGGGACTGTCTAAGGAAGCAAGAGATTTTAGACGTGCTTTTTCTATTAACCCGGTCACTGACAAAGTCTGTATCACAATATCCTACCATACAAAACTCATTAGACTTGGGATACCAAAAACTAAAATCAATAGTGCCATTAATGTATCTAATGATCCTTTTTATAGCTGAAAGATGTGATTCTTTTGGATGAGATTGGAATCTAGAACAAATTACAACACTTTGAATAATATCTGGTCTAGAGGATGTTAGATACATAAGAGAACCAATCATTCCTCTATACCTTGTTTCATCCACATCTTTCTCTTTTTCATCCTTCTCAAGTTTAGAGTTTGGATGCATTGGAGTACTCATTGGTTTGAAATTTTCTAAACCAAACTTTACTAATTCTTTGGCATATTTATCTTGGTGTACAAAAATTCCACTAGGAGTTTGTTTGATTTGGAATCCTAGGAAGAATGTGAGTTCTTCCATCATACTCATATCAAACTCACTAGTCATTAAATTTCTAAAATCAGCACACAAGGCTTCATTAGCCGATCCAAACACAATGTCATACACAAAAACTTGAATAAGAATGAAATTATTATTAGATTCTTTAACAAAAAGAGTTGTATCCATAGTATCCCTTTGAAAACTATTTTTCAATAAGAAAGAGCTAAGTCTTTTATACCAAGCTCTTGAAGCTTGTCTCAAACAATAAAGTACTTTAGAGAGTTTAAAAACATGGTTTGAAAATTTTTTATTTTCAAAATTGGGAGGATGTGCTACGTATACTTCTCTATCAATAAATCCATTCAAAAAGGCACATTTAACATCTATTTGGAAGAGCTTAAATCCTTTGTGGGCTACATATGCAAGCAATAATCTTATTGCTTCCATCCTTGCAACCAAAGCAAATGACTCATCAAAGTCAGTGCCTTCCTCTTGGTCATATTCTTGAGTTACTAGTCTATTTTGTTTATAACAACATTACCACCCTCACCCAGTTTATTTCAAAAGATCCATTTGGTACCTGTTACCTTCTTACCATCCAGATTTAGCACCAATGTCCAAACCTCATTCTTCTCAAATTGGATCAGTTCTTCCTCCATTGCTTTGACCATAAAGGATCATCAAGGACTTCCTTCACATTTTGAGGTTCCACTTTATATATAAGAGTAAGATCATTGAGTTCCATTCTTTTTCTACTTGATGGTCTTGTGGGAACTCCTTGAGATGGATCTCTAATTATAAGTTTTTGTGGATAGTTCTTTAAAAAATTTCATTCTCGAGGTCTGGGTATTGCAAGAGCATATCTGGTATTGGTTGGCTTAGCATTATTGGGATTTTTAGAACTATTAGCATTGGTAGTAGATAAAACAGAATTGTTTCCTGTAATTTGCTTTGTAGAATCAGTTATAGTGCTTTCCAGCAAGGGATCTAATTTGGCTTCACTTTGGGTTCCACTTGAATTTTGTTCAATCTCATTTCCTGCATCATTTTTGTTAATAACACTTGAAATTCTGTTAGATTCATAACAGGTGACCTTAAGGTAAACTTTTAGGCTTTACTAGTGGTTGAATATCCAACAAAAATTGTAAAACCTGCAAAATTAATAAATAATTAGTCAATAAATAAATTATTATTTAAAAAATTAGAAAATTAAATTTTATAATTTAGAATAGAAAAAATAATTAAAATATGAATTTTAACATAAATTTTAAAGGTTTTGGCCCAAGATTGGGCCGAACGAGCCAAACTGGTTGAACCAGACCCATATTGGGCTCAATGCCCAACCCAATACCCATTTAATGAAAGAGCTTCAGCTCTTGTCCCTTCCCTCAAAACTTGTCAAAAAGGGGGAAGAACATATGAAGAACCCCAAACCCTTGTCAAACTTCAAATTGCCATAACTTTCAATTCGGAGCTTCAAACGCTGCACTGTTTGCGGCCACGTGTCCACCGCGTCAAGCTCTACAAAGCCCACTACTCAATTTAGTATGTACCTCATTATTTTTTTCTCAGCCACTCTACCCTAATTTCAAAAATTTGAGGATTTATTTTGAAGAATTATATGATTTTGGTGCTTTAGGATCAAATTAACCTTGTGGACTTGTCGGGCCTTGTCCCAAAACTTCCATTGGTAAGGTAAGGAACATTTAATCCTTGTCAAGTTATCTAATTAGTGAATCATATGGTAATTTTAGTGTTAGTTTGTGCAATTAGATTGAATTGTGTATTTTGAAAACAAATTGGTGGTGTTGGATACTTGATATTGGACTTTGGGGAGCTGAAGATCTGTTTGGTGTAACTTTGGAAGCTTGGGTTTTGTGGACGATGACAAATTGTGACATTCTAGGTTTTATGAGGAATCAGCCAAGGTATGGTTTTAGTTTCTCGGATATAATATGTAATGTGTCGTGAAAACTTAGACTAGACGACCTAGGATAAGTTGAATTATGAATTTTTGGAGCTTGATTGGTAGTTTTAGTTGATAATGTACTATGAATTGATAAGGCATGATAGATCAAATGATTTATGATATGAATATAGTTGGTTTGGTGAAAATGATTAATGAATGATGATGTTGATAGTGATAGATGAGAACATTGGATATGGATATATAAATGTTGAAGATTGTGTTAGTATGATTGAAAATGTTGGGAATAAAACTATTCAAAATTGAGGTATGATTGGTTGTGGTAGAATGTGTGGTTGTGTTGGCTATAATATGGTATATTTTGATGCTGGGTATGACTTTGTAAATGTAGTTAAAGAGTATGATTTGGTGAAAATAGAGGTTTAAGACTTTTGTGAAAATTTAATTTTTGGGCCGAAATTTGGCGGGCCATAACTCAGCTTACAAAACCTCGAACTTTTCCAAACTTGTCTTAAATAAAAATTGGGTTTGTGAAGGTTACGTCGTTCAAAGAACGGATGAAAAACGATTTTTAACGAAAAAGTTATGTGCGTCAGAAGTTTTGTGTGTAAAATAAAATTCTGCAACACTTAACAGCTTTTTGGCATTTTGGGGAGGCTCATATATGCGAGGGTACAGGCAATGTAGCCGTTTGGTTCGACCAGATCTGCTCGCGTACGCGGGAAAAGGTCGCGTATATGAGTTGGGAAAAATCACACTTCTGCGTACGCGGGACATGGTTTGCGTACGCGGGGTCCTATTTTTTAGCAAATTGAGTTTTGTGTTTTAAACATGATTTTGAACCTCTAAACCTCTATTTTACCCTCTAAGACCCTAGAATTGAGTTGTAGTGATAGTGAAAGGTGATGAACTAGGAAGGAAGGTTAACTTGGAAGTGAATAAAGTTGTGAAGTGGTGAATTATGAATGAGAAGTGCTGAAACACTAGATGGTGATGAGAGCGAACTTGATATGACAATGTTTTGTGGGGTTCATGGTGGTTTACCACCCACATGTTTTTAAATGACAATCTTTTGTGGGGTTCGTGGTGATTTACCACTCACGTATGTGTTGTTTTTCCAATTGAAGGTCTTACGAGGTTCGTGGTGGTGTACCGCTCGCGGTGGGTTCGTGGTGGTGTATCGCCCACCGGTTTTCAAGAGGACGATATCTGGGTTAGCTACCGGATATGTTGGGTTCTGGCAAAGTAACCGACACGTAAACTCAAGGCCAGTAAGAAAGGCATACATCGTATGTATTTATGTGTCTTGTTTGGTTTTGAATTACTTAGGTTTGCTTATTTGAATATCTGTGCTTATCTACTATATTTTCTATATTTGACTATCTACTTGTGTTTGCCTTGTCTGCTTTATTTGTCTGTGTGGCTCTGTTGGTGTTTTGGAGGATTTTAGAGGAAGGAGAAGGATATTTGGAGGGGCTTAGCTAGAGTTTGGTTAAGTTTAGGAACCTTAGAGAACCATCCCTATTTATGATTTCCATTTAAATCTTTAAGTTTTATAATCTGAGTGTCAGAGTTCTAGGACTGCTTTTGGCTTTTTCGGAACCTTATATCTTATGTATGTGGCACCATTACCATGCTGAGAACCCCAGGTTCTCATTCCATACGGATATTCGTATTTTTCAAATGCAGATCAGGAGGCACCTCACTAGGTGTCTGGAGTTCTCTACATCAAAGTGGGACTTTTAGGATATTATATTTTCTTCTATTCAGATATATCCATATGTATAAACTCTACTTATAAACTTGTTTCACTTTTGCACCTTATAGAGGTTGTATGGAGAACTAGGGTTTCTTTTGTGTAGTTTGGGACTTGGGATTTATATGTATATATATAAATATCCTCCAGCTAGCCTTAGCTTCGCAGACTGAGCTCGGAGCTTGAATATTTTGTATTCTTGACTCTCTACTCTCAATGTCTATATATGTATGTATATGTACCTATGCTTTCTTCGTACGCAAATAACGTTATCTCTGAGCGTTGTGCTTTTAATTTCACGATTTTGCTTTAACTATCCTTCAAGGCTCCTCAAATATTATATTCTTCCAATTATTACACGTATATATATATATAT
>NC_029791.2:41577859-41621277 GCF_000816755.2 Arachis ipaensis | reverse complement strand
TCAAGGCTCTTTGTATATTATTTTCTTTCAATTATTATATATATATATATATATATATATATTATTTTAGAGGTCGTAATACCACACTACCTCTGTTTTACAACTTAAGCGTAAAGTTCTGTGTGGTAGGGTGTTACATTATGGTATCAGAGCAGTTCGTCCTGTAGAGCCTAAGGGACTGACTAACTATGCTTCTGAGCATACTCTAGGAGTCTTTACATGCTAAATTAGGTTATCTAACTAATATATATGGCATGAATGTTCATGAGCATGCATTTGGGACTTTGAAGCACTAAACTTGCGATATCGAGACTGGTCAACTTGATATCACTTGTTTGGTGTGAACATGAACCAGATGTTGACTCATGAACGCAGTCGCGGGCGAGGCAGAGGTAGAATAGGTAGTGCAAACCCTGAAACGGCAGGAAACGACCCTGTTGCCTTTATGGCTGCCTTGGGAAACATGACTGCGACTATACAAGTGACAGCTGAAGCGTTGGGTAATCAAATGAATAACAGAAATGGGAACAACAGTGAAGAGGGGTTGATGACATTAGTCACTTTTCTGAAGGTGCATCCTCTGACCCTTAGAGGGACCACAAACCCTACTGAAGCTGATAATTGGCTTCAAGCAATGGAGCGGGCTCAGCAAGCTCAGCAAGTTCCTGAGGAACAATGGGTAGAGTTTGGGACCTACCAGTTATAGGGTGAAGCCCAGTATTGGTGGTAGGGAACGCAGCGTATCCTGCAACCAGATGGTGCTGTGATACCTTGGGAGGTGTTTCAGACGGAGTTCTACAGGAAATACTTCCCTGGCTTAGTTAGAAATACTAAGGATCTTGAGTTGCTGCAGTTAAAGCAGGGTCAGATGACTATTGCAGAGTACACCAATAAATTTGAAGAATTGTGCCAGTTTTCCCGAATCTGCCAAGGTGACCCAGAAGACTTTGCATAATGGAAATATATAAAGTACGAGGGAAGACTTTAGAGTGACATTCTGAGCTCCGTTGGGCCAATGGAGATTTGGGTTTTCTTTGAACTTGTGAACAAGAGCCGAATTGTTAAGGATTGTGTGTTAAAGGCAGCTTTGGATAAGGGTGACCACTAGGCCTTTGTTAGGAAAGATCAGGGTAAAAACTTTGCATCAAGGGGCCAAGAGTTTAGGAAGAGTGGTAGCCACCAAGTGAATGATAGAGGGAAGCAAACAACAATTAACTCAGAGGATATGAAGAGCCAAAGGTGTGGAAGCTTCCACCCAAATGGACCATGCCGAAATGGTTTAGGTCTGTCTTATAAGTGTGGGGTGCTAGGTCATATCTCTAGAGACTGTTCCCACAGGAGGACTCAGGATGTTGATCGAGCGTAACCACCAGGTGGAGGAAATCATGAAATTGCTAATCTAAATTTAATTGCTTTATATGATATTAGGATGCCACAATTAGTTTTAGCATATAATGGAGATAAGGACTTTGAGCTGAAGGTTCCAGGCTTTACTAGTAACTTGAATGTGCATATCCTAATTTCTTAACTTATAGCGGTTAAACTTGAAATTACTTTTCCTTGCCGCTGGATGGTTATTACGGGTTACCAACACACCATGTATCATTAGATTGTTTCAAATGTTCAAATCAATTTTTGCAATAGGCTTTGTGTCAATAAATCTTCGTGACTCAATCCATCCTTTCTTTTGGAAATTGTGTTAGGGTGCTATTTCGGATTTATTCCTGAATGACGATTTGATCATTTTCTGAATTCCATTCCTAACACACAAGAATCTGTCCTTTCCAAGGTGAGCTTGACCTTGTTGTGGTATAAACAAATGATCCATGTATTTTGAAAACTTGCTAAGAGTGGAGTGCTCTTTTACGTAACCTTACTAGGTTTGATCACCCTGTAATACATCCTTCTACTTTCTAGTAAACACCATTGTGTTATTTGATAACTTTTAAGCTTAAAATTCTTTTTGAAATCAACTCGAACTTAGTTAACACCTCATACAATTTCTTGATATAATCATCATGACGCTAGTTCCTTAGAGAAAGAATTCAGAACATGAGAAATGAGGAGTGTAAGTATGCGACATCAAGAGGAGTTTTGGAGCCTTGATTCTTTCCTACTGTATTGTCTGTGATTACATCGATGTTCCAGAATATACTGTTTGTATGGATGCCTAAATGTGAAGTAAGCTTTTGAACCTCGGGAGAAAGATTAACTCCAATGCCAGTATTCGTGATACCAAACCTGATGAACTATTCAAAATTACTGCGATGCATTATCGAAGGACTTAGGATGTGCACGGATGCAACATCATAACGTAGTGACAGATGCCTCAGTAGAGAATCTCTGAATATTGTTTGAAGAATTATTAAAGAGAAAGAATCGTTGGTGGTATTCTAAAGGGTCTCCTAAGGGATATTGGGTATAAGCTTGTGAATGAGTGTTATTGGCTGATATCTAGTAAGGAGCTTAAAGATAGGTTGAATTTACTGAGGACTGACAATGACATAATTGAGATGTATAATGCTGTCATCATTGATAGTAAGCAAATGGATGTGTTTACTGAGCATCCAATTAGTCTTTCTGTCCTAGCCAAATATGATAAATAGAAGTCAAGTGGAGACAATGTTATTATAGTGGAGGTTAGAATTTTACTGTAGAGGATATGAACAGCAAAGTAGATGGGGCAACTGACGAGAGTAGACAAGTTAAGAAGGTGACCCAAGTTATAGTGAACCAAAAATCTCACTCCAAGTCCACTAAATCTCACTTCCAGCCCACTAAACCTTACTCCCAGCCCACTAAATCCTTTCTCACCCTAACCCATATTCTGAAGAATCCACTGCAGCACACACGCAAGTACCATCCCTTTCTTCATTTCCTATACCTCCCAATAGTAACCAAGCTCAAGAAAAACTATTTACCCAATAACTCAGTAAGAAGCAAATACATCTAGTGGCACAATGAACTACAATTGAATAGCAACGCCAAGTATGGTCCACTTTAGGTTCAGACTTAGTTCCCTAATAGCAACCCCAAGCTGAAACAAAGAGTACTCCAGATGAAGAAATAGGTAGGAGCAAGAGAAAAGTTAGAAATGTTAGAAGGTCGGCTCCTGCGGGTCAAACGTTTCTTCAAAATCAGGATCCAATGAAATTTTCATGCATTTTCTTTTCCGTTAATGAAGAAGACTCTTCATCAGATGATACTGGATATCACAACTATGAGCCTGAATGTTGCAATAGCATTTGTAGTGATGAAGAAGATGAGCAGGCAGCATTATACCTATAAGAAAATGCAGATGCTCTAGTTCAGCAAGTTCATTTGGATGTGTGAATGGATTTTGAGAGCATGGCATTGTTCAAGAAAGCAATAAGAAAGTATAATATTATCCTTGGAAGGAGCATTTTCTTCCCCAGAATTGACCTGAAGCGATAAAAAATCATGTTACGATGAGAACTACCCATGGCAGATTTATTGTGCATGAAGAACATATCCCTTAAGTTATCAAGTGAAAACCTTTGTTGATCAACACACTTGGCAAGAAACAACAAGTATAAATCAGTTGATGGAAAGTGGGTAGTGGATGAATTAGAGGAAAAGATGCGAACTTATCCATAGTTGACAGTGAAAAAGGCTGAGTAATACTTTAGAGAAGAATATGACGTAATGGTAAATGAAAGAAAGATTTACCGGTGTATAATCAAAGCAAGGGAGAGGATTGGGGAATCAGAGAAGGCACAGTATTCATTACTTCGAGACTATGGATTTGAGATTTTAAGATGTAATCCTAGTTTAACTATAATTATTGAGACAACACCGATGTCTGATTCGGATAATCTGTTCAAGAGAATATATATCTGTCTTGACACTTGCAAAAAGGGTTTTCTGGGTGGATGTCGACCCTTTATATGCTTGGATGGGACGTTTCTTAAAGGATATTATGTGGGTAACTGTTGACGACTATCGGGCAAGATGCTAACAACCACATCTGCCCCAATAACCTATGCAATTGTTACTGCAGAATCAAAAGACAGTTGGAAGTGGTTTCTTCAACTATTATGAGAGGATCTTAAAGATGGTACATCACATGGGTTTATTTTTATGAGCGATCAACAAAAGGTAACATTATTTGCACCTCATTAACTTTGATTAAATGCATTGTGATTAGCCTATTTGATTAACTTTAGAATTAATTCATGTCTTTCTAGCTCCCAAATTTGTTTGGTTTGTTAGCTATTATTGCGTATGTTTTTTTTTAAATAATCTTCGATATAACAAATGGTTTTTGTTGATTTATTAGCTGTTATTGTCCATTACATTTCTATGTTATTTCTACTACTACATGATATATGTAATAGTACTATTCAGAATAAAATTAATTGCTTTATTATATAAAATTAATTACTTTATATGTAATAGTGTTGTTCAGAATAAAATTAATTACTTTATATAATTAATAATATGCAATATAAAATTAATTGTTTTATATGTAATAGTGTTATTCAGAATAAAATTAATTACTTTATATAATTAATAATATGCAATATAAAATTAATTGTTTTATATGTAATAGTGTTATTCAGAATAAAATTAATTACTTTATATAATTAATAATATGCAATATAAAATTAATTGTTTTATATGTAATAGTGTTATTCAGAATAAAATTAATTACTTTATATAATTAATAATATGCAATATAAAATTAATTGTTTTATATGTAATAGTGTTATTCAGAATAAAATTAATTACTTTATATAATTAATAATATGCAATATAAAATTAATTGTTTTATATGTAATAGTGTTATTCAGAATAAAATTAATTACTTTATATAATTAATAATATGCAATATAAAATTAATTGTTTTATATGTAATAGTGTTATTCAGAATAAAATTAATAGCTGTAACATATTTGAGTGGTGTTGGATTTGTAGGATCTTATTCCTGCTCTACAGGAAGTTATGCTAGGATAGCATCACAAATTCTATTCTAGGCATATATGGCAAAATTTTGCTAAGAAATGGAATGGTCTTGACTTCAAAGGAGCACTGTTCAGCTGTGCAAAAGTCATGACTCTCCAAGAATTCAATGCTGCTATGGACAGAGTTAAGAGCATGAACCCTCATGCGTGTAAGCATCTATAGAGAATTGCACCTTCTCAATGGAATTGATCACATTTTAGCGAGTGGCTGAAGAACGATAATATCAAAGACAACAATAGTAAGGTTTTTAATGGTTACATAAAAAAGATGAGGGGCAAGCCACTTTTTCCACTTCTAACAAAACATCAACAATCTGATCTTACTTACCATCCACTTTGGACAACGGATGACGCTTCTTCCAGGATTTGTCATAGTACTAGACTTTAGCAATACCACTTTTATCCCACAGTAACATCTTCCATCCAAATTTTTAGCCTTCTTTTTCTTTAATTCATCGCTTTCAGAACTGTTGCAACTCGCATTAGATATAACTGGGTTTGTGATTTGGTACTTCAACATTCCTCCAACAAGCTCCTTTAAAATAGTTTTCTCAGCCTTTCATAATTAGGGTTTCAAATTTTTCAAAAACCCACACACTTATGAAGAAGCACTGGTACGCGGAATCGTGATTACACTTTAATTATGTAAAATTCATTGCTCTTTCTTTCCCTGGAAATGGCGCCAAAACTTGGTACCAAGACCATGGTTCACAACTCCGTGTAACTAACCAGCAAGTGCATTAGTAAGTAATTGATGCATAAATCCACTTCCGGGGCCCACTTGGTGTGTGTTTGGGCTGAGCTTGAGTGTTGCACGTGTAGAGGTCTTTCTTGGAGTTGAACACCAGCTTTTGTGCCAGTTTGGGCGTTCAACTCTGGTTTTGGCTCCTTTTCTGGCGCTGGACACCAGATTTGGGCAGAAAGCTGGCGTTGAATGCCAGTTTACGTCATCTATTTTTGGCCAAAGTATGGACTATTATACATTTCTGGAAAGCCCTGGATGTCTACTTTCCAACGCAATTGAATGCGTGCCATTTTGTGTTCTGTATCTCCAGAAAATTCATTTTGAGTGCAGGGAGGTCAGAATCCAACAGCATCAGCAGTCCTTCTTCAACCTCTGAATCTGATTTCTGCTCAAGTCCCTCAATTTCAGCTAGAAAATACCTGAAATCATAGAAAAACACACAAACTCATAGTAAAGTCCAGAAATGTGAATTTAACATAAAAAATAATGAAAACCTCCCTAAAAGTAACTAGATTCTACTAAAAACATACTAAAAACAATGTCAAAAAGCGTATAAATTATCCGCTCATCACAACACCAAACTTAAATTGTTGCTTGTCCCCAAGCAACTGAAAATCAATTAGGATACAAAGAAGAGAATATACTATAAATTCCAAACTATCAGTGAAACATAGCTCCAATCAAATGAGCAGGACTTATAGCTTTTTGCCTCTTGAATAGTTTTGGCATCTCACTTTATCCATTGAGGTTCAGAATGATTGGCATCTATAGGAACTTCAGATTTCGAATAGTGTTATTGACTCTCCTAGTTCAGTATGATGATTCTTGAACACAGCTTCTTTATGAGTCTTGGCCGTGGCCCTAAGCACTTTGTTTTCCAGTATTACCACCGGATACATAAATGCCACAGACACATAATTGGGTGAACCTTTTCAGATTGTGACTCAGCTTTGCTAGAGTCCCCAATTAGAGGTGTCCAGAGTTCTTAAGCACACTCTTTTTTTGCTTTGGACCTTGACTTTAACCGCTCAGTCTCAAGTTTTCACTTGACACCTACACGCCACAAGCACATGGTTAGGGACAGCCTGGTTTAGCCGCTTAGACCATGATTTTATTCCTTTAGGCCCTCCTATCCACTGATGCTCAAAGCCTTGGGATCCTTTTTATTTCCCTTGCCTTTTGGTTTTAAGGGTTATTGGCTTTTTTTGCTTGCTTTTTCTCTTTTTTTTTCTATATTTTTTTTTCGCCTAGAAGAATTAAGAACAAGGAATGAATCCACCTTAGTGATGGTGGTGTTTCCTTCTTGAGGAACCAATGATGTCCTTGAGCTCTTCTATGTCTCTTCCTTGTCTTTGTTGCTCCTCCCTCATTGCTTTTTGATCTTCTCTTATTTCATGAAGCATGATGGAGTGCTCTTGATTTCCACCCTTAGTTGTCCCATATTGGAACTCAATTCTCCTAGGGAGGTGTTGATTTGCTCCCAATAGTTTTGTGGAGGAAAGTGCATTTGAGGCATCTCTGGGATCTCATGGTGATGAGCTTCATACGCCTCTTGAGCTCCATGAATGGGCTCTCTTGCTTGCTCCATCTTTTTCTTAGTGATGAGCTTGTCCTCTTTAATGAGGATATCTCCCTCTATGTCAATCCCAGCTGAATTGCATAGGTGGCAAATGAGGTGAGGAAAGGCTAACCTTGCCATAGTGGAAGACTTGTCAGCCACCTTGTAGAGTTCTTGAGGTATAATCTCATGAACTTCCACCTCTTCTCCAATCATGATGCTGTGGATCATGATGGCCCGGTCTATAGTAACTTCAGACCGGTTGCTAGTGGGAATGATTGAGTATTGAATGAACTCCAACCATCCTCTAGCCACAGACTTGAGGTCCAATCTTTTTAGTTGAACCGGCTTGCCTTTGGAGTCAATCTTCCATTGAGCTCCTTCTACACATATGTCCATAAGGACTTGGTCCAACCTTTGATTAAAGTTGACCCTTCTAGTGTAGGGGCGTTCATCTCCTTGCATCATGGGCAAGTTAAACGCCAACCTCACATTCTCCGGACTAAAATCTAAGTATTTTCCCCGAACCATTGTAACATAGTTCTTTGGATCCGGGTTCTTACTTTGATCATGGTTCCTGGTGATCCATGCATTAGCATAGAACTCTTGAACCATTAGGATGCCGACTTGTTGGATGGGATTTGTTAGAACTTCCCAACCTCTTCTTTGAATTTCATGTCGGACCTCCGGATACTCATTTCTTTTGAGTTTGAAAGGGACCTCAGGGATCACCTTCTTCTTGGCCACAACATCATAGAAGTGGTCTTGATGTGCTTTGGAGATGAACCTTTCCATCTCCCATGACTCGGAGGTGGAAGCTTTTGTCTTTCCTTTCCCCTTTCTAGAGGATTCTCCGGTCTTAGGTGCCATCAATGGTTATAGAAAAACAAAAAGCTTATGCTTTTACCACACCAAACTTAGAATATTGCTCGTCCTCGAGCAATAAAAGAAAGAATAGATGAAGAAGAAGAAGAAATAGAGGAGAGGGAGAAAGTGATGTGGTTCGGCCAAGAAGGGTGTAAAGGGGTTGTGTTGTGTGAATTTGATGAAAAATGGAGGGCTTTATATAGGGAAGGGAGGGGGGGTTGTGTGAAAGAGAGTGGTGAGAAGAAGTGAGTGGAGGTAGGTGGGGATCCTGTGGGGTCCACAGGTCCTGAGTGGATCCTGTGGGGTCCACAGATCCTGAGTGGATCCTGTGGGGTCCACAGATCCTGAGGTGTTCAAGGATTTACATCCCTGCACCCATTAGGCATGTAAAAATGCCTTTGTCTTCAGAAGAGGAATACTCATCAGAGCTTATGAAGGGCATAAGGAGGTTCAATGGAATCTCTATGGTCTCTAGATGAGCCTCAGAGTCCTTTTGTTCCTCAGAGGGAAGCTCCTTAGTGGTCACTGGACATCCCAGGAGGTCTTCCTCCTTGGGATTCACGTCCTCCTCTCCCTCATTGGGTTCGGCCATTTTGCTTATGTCAATGGCCTTGCACTCTCCTTTTGGGTTCTCTTCTGTATTGCTTAGGAGAGTACTGGGAGGGATTTCAGTGATCCTTTTACTCAGCTGGCCCACTTGTGCTTCCAAATTTCTAATGGAAGACCTTGTTTCATTCATGAAGCTCACAGTGGCCTTGGATAGATCAGAGACTAGATTTGCTAAATTAGAAGCATTTTGCTCAGAGTTCTCTGTCTGTTGCTGAGTGGATGATGGAAAAGGTTTATTATTGTTAAACCTGTTTCTTCCACCATTATTAAAGCCTTGTTGAGGCTTTTGATCTTTCCATGAGAAATTTGGATGATTTCTCCATGATGAGTTATAGGTGTGTCCATAAGGTTCACCTAAGTAATTCACCTCTGCTATTGCAGGGTTCTCAGGATCATAAGCTTCTTCTTCATAAGAAGCCTCTTGAGNNNNTTCAGGTTCTGGATCTGCTTCCACAAGAATGTTCTTATCCTTGCTCCTGCTCATATGACAAAGAAGAGGGCACAAAAAAAATAATAATAATAATATGGATCCTTCATACCACAGTATAGGGATCCCTTTGTGAGTGGAAGAAAAGAGGGAGACAAAGAGTGTGATGTAAAGAAAGAAACACAACTGTGAGGATGCCAGAGATGTGAGATGAGATGTTAGTAGATGAATAAATAAATAGAATAAGATGGGAGAGGGAGAATTTTCGAAAAATATTTTTGAAAAAGAGTTAGTGATTTTCGAAAATGGTTTTTGAAAAATGTTAGTATTTTTCGAAAATTTTTTAAAATCAAAAATAAAAATAAGAATAATTAGTTAATTAAAAAGAAATTTTTGAAAAAGAGGGAAGATATTTTCGAAAATTAGAGAGAGAGAGTTAGTTAGGTAGTTTTGAAGAAGTTAAGAAACAAACAAAAAGTTAGTTAGTTAGTTGAAACAAATTTTGAAAAGATAAGAAGTTAGGAGGTTAGAAAAGATATTTTGAAACCAACTTTTTGAAAAAGGTAAAATGAGAAGATATTTTTGAAAAGATATGATAGAAATTAGTTTTTGAAAAAGATTTGATTTTTAAAATCTCAATTAATGACTTGATTCACAAGAAATCACAAGATATGATTCTAGAACTTAAAGTTTGAATCTTTCTTAACAAGTAAGTAACAAACTTAAAATTTTTAAATCAAAACATTAATTGGTGATGTTATTTTCGAAAATTATGATGTAAAATTAAGAAAAAGATTTTTGAAAAATATTTTTTAAATTTTCAAAAATAACTCAGAAAAATGAAAAAGATTTGATTTTTGAAAAAGATTTTGAAAAAGATGAGATTTTTAAATTGAAAATTTGATTTGACTCATGAAACAATTTGATTTAAAAATTTTTGAAAAAGTCAATCCAAATTCTCGAATTTGATGAGAGAAAAAGGGAAAGATATATTTTTTTGATTTTTGAATTTTTATGATGAGAGAGAAAAACAACAAAAAGACTCAATGCATGAAAATTTTGAATCAAAACCATGAATGCATGCATGAATGATATGAATGTCAAGATGAACACCAAGAACACTTTGAATGTCAAGATAAACATCAAGAACATATTTTTGAAAAATTTTTTATGCAAAGAAAACATGTAAGACACCAAACTTAGAAATCTTTCATGTTTAGACTCTAAGAAACGAAAAATGCACATGTAAAACAAGAAAAGACACAAAACATGAAATCATCAAGATCAAATAAGAAGACTTACCAAGAACAACTTGAAGATCATGATGAACACTATGAATGCATGGAAAGTTTCGAAAAAATGCAAGATGCACATGCAGTTGACACCAAACTTATGATATGACTCAAGACTCAAACAAGAAACACAAAATATTTTTTATTTTTATGATTTTCTAATTTTTTTGATTTTTTTTTCGAACATTTTTGTGAAAAATAAAAATAAGGATTCCAAAATTTTTAATATGAATTCCAGGAATCTTGCATTCTTAGTCTAAAGCTTCAGTCCAGGAATTAGACATGGCTCACTAGCCAGCCAAGCTTCAGCATGTAATTCAGACATGACACGCCTGACATACTCATTCCCAAAGGAATTAGACATGGCTTTACAGCCAGCCAGGCTTCAACATGCTTCATGAAACACTAGAATTCATTCTGAAAAATTTTGAATAAAATTTTTGAAAACATTTTTATATTATTTTTTTTCGCGTTCAACTCTGGTTTTGGCTCCTTTTCTGGCGCTGGATGCCAGATTTGGGCAGAAAGCTGGCGTTGAACGCCAGTTTACGTCATCTATTCTTGGCCAAAGTATGAACTATTATACATTGATGGAAAGCCCTAGATGTCTACTTTCCAACTCAATTGGATGCGCGCCATTTCGAGTTCTGTAGCTCCAGAAAACCCATTTTGAGTGCAGGGAGGTCAGAATCCAACAGCATCAGCAGTCCTTCTTCAACCTCTGAATCTGATTTTTGCTCAAGTCCCTCAATTTCAGCCAGAAAATACCTGAAATCACAGAAAAACACACAAACTCATAGTAAAGTCCAGAAATGTGAATTTAACATAAAAACTAATGAAAACATCCCTAAAAGTAACTAGATTCTACTAAAAACATACTAAAAACAATGTCAAAAAGCGTATAAATTATCCGCTCATCAAGCACATAGGGTCATTATGGTAAAATCAGGAGATAATACCATGTTGGGAAGCCAAGATGGAATAGTATTTGCCACGAGGACTGTTAAACTAATGGCAAATTTGAAAAATTGATGTCTTGTTAGAAATGTCAAACAGAATAAATTTTTAATGGTTACAAAATTTATTTAAATTAGTCATATTCAGTATTATCAATGTCTCAATCTTTTATGATCAGAAATAGCTATTTACTTATGACAACAATAACACCTTTCATAACATACCTCATTGACTCCATAAATTCTTTACCCAACAGTGCTTAGGTATTGCTGAACCACGAGAAGATGTAGTGGCGATGACACTAAAAGAAGAAGCAGCGACATTGGCACCTAAAAGGAGAAGCAGCGGAGATGAAAATAGAAGGGAAGCAACAAAAGAAGCTTTTTTTATAAACCAGGGGAAGGTGGTTTAAAATGTGAGAAGGAGAGAGAAATTATTTTTTTAGTGGAATTTCATATTAGACTTGTTTAGCAGTCTGTTGTAGCGTTGGTTTCATAACACTTTTGAAACAAAACCAATGGTCAATGGTTCCATGTTATATCCTAAGATGTTTCTTGTTTGTAGTTTTGTTTTCTTTTAGTCATAATGTAGCATGTCGTGTTCACAGCGTCAGCTCAAAGGAACTTAGGAACATCACTTTCACATAACATGCCCTAGCCATTTCTTGAAGACTTTTATTTCTTCTTTCCACAACGCCATTTTGTTGTGGTGTTCTTGGGTATGAAAAGTTATGTGAAACTCTAAGTTCATCGCAAAAAGACAAACAATAGATGACATGAGGTTTTCATAAGGACTTGCATGATCAAAATCTCAACCTGGCTTTAATACCACAGGGATGGATCCAGGCGTACTCATAAAAGTGAGATCCAAATTTTATGGATGTTTTGCAACTATTTCCCAATAGACCTATAATAGTTTCAAAACAGAGGTCGTCAATGGAACTCTTAACAAAACATCCTGAAATTTTGGTGCTCTTTTCTTTTCCAACACTAGAAATTCCCATGGATTTGATTAGTTTTATTTTTGATAGGTAGGATCCTCATACAAGAGGCAAGGCTAGAGCATACGTGAAACTAAGAAGCAACGATAGGCATATTAAAGAATCAAGTTTTTAGAGAGGAAGAGAATTTTAGCAAGTATTCATGGTGAATATATCACAATGGGTTTTTGAATTCGAAACTGAGTTGGTCCATTACAATGATAGAGGCCTCTATATATAGAGACTTATAGATAAGGCTAAAATCGTCACGACTAATAAAAACAGAATATGTGGCAGATAAGAAGGAATCTTATCTCCTACTACAAACAATACATAAGGACAAACAAATTTAAACAGACTACCAAGATCTAGACACGTGGAGGATGAGGATAAGGATCTTATCAACTCCATTATTACACATTTATTGCATACATAATTATTTGGCTAAGGGCCAGAACTTAGTGATAGGCTCATGCTCCGTGATGTCATCTATGTGTTCTAAATGTGGAGCAAACACGGTTGTATCTTCTTGCTGAAAATAATCCCCAAGTCTTTCATAGGCAGTAAATGGCACTTCAGTTGGTTTTTCAGTGTCATCATCAATTCCTGCAACCACATGTGTTGAGCTAGATAAAAGTGGATAAACCCTTGCATCTAGTTCTTCTTCATAGTTGTAAGTATTTTGAGAGAATGGTGGATTATCCCACGGGCTTGAGTCTTGAGCGAGTGATGGGGTTTGAAAAGAGATGGACCCAGTAAGAAAATTAGTCTGGAATTGTCGTAACTCTTCTTGTATTGTTCTGGTTGTCCTCGAGGAGCTAGAACTGTCTTCTTCTTGGCAGAGAGAAAGTCCTTCAATAATTCCCGATAGCGTATTGATATTAGGGTTATTGCAAAAAGTAAGATGTTTGGCAAGAATGTTGAGATAGCTTTTTTCATCTATGGGCCACATCTTTGAATGCTCTACTATGTTAATGTTGCATCATGTTTAGAGGGTTTCTTGCTTGTAATAGAACTGTCTCCTTAGGACAAAAGAACAAGAAAATTTCTGCTTCTTTTTGTGAGGAATATTCCATATTCCATGAGCCTCCAGTGCATTGTAAAGTTTCCCTCGTCATGTTGGGATAGGGACAAACATAGTCAGAAGTTGTTCAAGGAGTGACCCCGATAATTACCTATCACAAAGCATGATATATGGCAAGAGCGGTAACAATTATGGCACAGTCATATTGGGCAGAAAGTGCCCACATGAACTATAACATTTCTTCTAGAATTGGTCCCATGATGATGGGGATGATGTAGTAAGGAAATTCAATATCAAAATATCGAGGGTTGGCTGTTATCTGCATAACAAGGAGGAGTCTATGTAACCAGTAAAACAGACATTGTTGGGCTAGGGTTTTTTACTTCAGTGGGATTTGTTGGCTTGGCTGAGAAAGGTAAAGGCTCTACTGGTCTTCTATAAAAATGATGGTCTTGAGGGCAGTCTGAAAGAAGAAATATTGGTAGATTGATGGTGTTTATTGTTAAAAGATGGAGGATTTTTGTTGAGGTTCTTTATTAGGACGAGAGAGATAATCGGCTATTATGTTATGGTTTTCTTTGATGTGCTTAACTGTGAATTTATAGCGAGAAAACCAATCTTTCCATCTTAAGAGTTGTGAATCTGGAAGTGTCTTCCCTTTGGTTTCCAACATTGATGGAAATGATGTATTGTCCATTTCCACGATAAAGTGGTAAGGACTTAGATGAAAGCTGAATTTCTTTATCCCTCTTTTGACTGCAAGAATCTCTTTGTATGTGGCATGGTAATGCTTTTCTGATTCTTTGAATTGTCCACTGGCATGTGCACAGTAATGTCTTGTTCCATCAATCTCTTCAAGTAGAACATCTCCCCAGTAATTGTCGCTAGCATCAGTTTACAGAATGCGTTGTCTTTTGCTAGGGATTTTTAATGGATGGGGTTTTTGAGCTACTTCTTTTAAGTGCTTGACAGCTGCTGTTTGTTCAGGACCCCAAGCTGGGGGTTGCTTTTTCAGCATCTTTGATAACTGACTCGTGTGCCTAGACACATTTGGAATAAAGTCCACAACGCCCAAGAACTATTGGACTTGTTTTGTCGACAGGTGGTCGTCAGGAAAATTTAACAGTTCTTTAAAAATGTGATCTCCTGGTTGGAAAAATCCATCTCGAAAGGTTATTCCCAAAAATTTAATTTGGGCCTGTCTAATGTGACTTCTTTTTATAGATAACATGATTCCATATTTCTCAATAATGGTAGCAAATTGGGCCAAGAGAGTTTGATGAGTTGGACCATCTTTTGAGAACAAGAGAATGTCATCTATGTAGATTAGGGTTGAATGGAGTATGGGCTCAAAGATTTTGATCATGGTATTTTGGAATAATGATGGAGCCACCTTTAATCCAAATAGCATGACAGTCCATTGGTATTGTGCATCAGGTATACAAAAACCTATTTTGTATCTATTTTCAGGATGAATACCAAGCTGCCAAAATCTAGCTTTTAGATCAAACTTGCTAAAAACCTTAGCATCGCTGAGGCGAGAGGTGATGGCATTAATTCTGGATATTAGGAATTTGTCATCTTGAAAGAATGTATTTAAGGGTCTGTAATCAATGACTAATCTCTTTTTGCCTCAGATTTGTTCTAATCTTTTTTCAACATAGAAGGCTTGACACGCCCAATTTGTTCAGATCTTTTGTCATAGTAACGCAGCACATTCTTCCTTGGCTAATTTTAAATCTTCAGGATTCATTCCTGAATGAGTTGTTTTTGTGAGATTGATATCTTCATTCTTCTTGAAAGGTAGTCGGATATAGAATTCTTGATTTTTCCACAGAGGGAGAGGATGGACGAACTTGTCATGGCTGTCACACCAAGTTTTCAACAATCTTTTCTGAACGTCTTCATATTCTGAAGGGGCCTTGCTGATTTCAAAGATACCAGTAGTAGTGACGAATGGCAAGAAGTTTTTCTTGTATTTTAATCCATCTGGCCATATGGAAATTCCTTGTGTCCGATAATAGGCATCGAACCCAAAAAGTACGTCTTGTTCAGGAAGATAGCTTCCTAAGACTCTTAGCCATGTTGTTGCCCCTAGGAATATCTGAAACCCGACATTTTCTTTAGAAATGAGATCAATTGTGAAGATCTCTTTGTTTGCTGCAGTGAATTTTTTGTTGAAGGGGATCCATGTTTCTGGAGGAAACAAGTCAGGTCTGACTACTGGAGCGCAGGATCCTGTAGGAGTCGCGAATGAGGGCCTGGTGGTGGCTGCGTCGCGACAGATGGAAAGCTGTGGGGTGCAAGTGGCGAGCGATGGGGAGTCGCAAGCGACGAGGATGCATTGGGCGAGCGAGGTGAGTGCGAGTGGAGGGTGAAGCAGAAGTGCGATGGTGGCTGTCTTTCCTGCGCGAACGACAAATGAGGTGGCGGAAAAGGATGCAAGGACGACTGGCGATGGTGCGCGAGGAGGTGCAGTGGCGGCGCTACGGCGGCACGACGAAATCGCGACAACGTGGGGCATTGGGGAGAGGGATTAGGATTTGTGGTTTTGTGTGGTGAATGGTGAGTGGAAGTGAAAATAAATTAGGGTAAGTTTTGATTTAAAAATACCATTAATGTTAATTAATCAAATTTTGAATTTAAAAAAATAATTTAAAATTAATAATTATTAATTAAGTTGTTCAATTCTTGACTGGTTAGACACTTGGTTCCCTATACTTTTCCTTTATCCTATTATTAATGAAAGAGTAAAGACCTAATTCGGTCTTTATCTATTTTTACAAAAAACAAAATGATTCCTGTCTAATAAAAAGAGACACTTTGATCTTAAACCTTTTTATTTTGGGACAATACGATCTCTCTATTAAAAAATACATAAAGTAGTAATAAAAATTAAGTTTTTTGGAGTTTTATTTATAATTTGAAATTTTTATTTACTAATAGTGGTTAAGTGGAGAAAAAGCATTATTAGAAGTAATATTATATGGAGAACAAGTAATTACAGTACAAAAATCTTTTAAAGAGAAAAAAATAAGATCGAATAAGAAATGAAAAAAGAGAATAGTAATGTTGATAGTATTTGTTCATACCCTGGCCCAACGCTAAGGCCCAGGTCCAAACGGAAGGCCCAATCCAAAGGATTGGGCCTCACCCCAACGCCGACCTTCGCCCTGAGAAGTCGGTTCTTGCCACGACTTGCTCTAAAGAAGTCGGGAACAAAGATTAGCTGGCAGATAAACACTCATTCAAATGAGTAATTGCCCCTAAAATCTCTCTACCCACTTCCAGGAGCTTTATCCCAACTTCCCTAAGATAAAGGGACGGTTATTCCCCCCTTAAATGGTGGAACTACTGCAACGGTGGTTATGGGTTCACCATTATAAATACCCTGACATCTCTTAGGTATCACTAAGCCCAATACTCTCTAAACCTGCTTATTCCCTTGCTAACTTAGGTATCGAAGTGTCTTTGCAGGTACCACCCCCCGCTCATTCATACTCACAAGTCGGACGGAGGCACCAGAACGTGATTCTCTTCAAAGGCTTCCCCCTTTAGGTGATTGAGCCAACCTAACAAGTCCAGCCCATTAATCTCCGGTTACCCATCGTAACATTGGTGCCGTTGTCAGGGACCCGAGAGATCAGCCACTAATAGCGAATATGTCACATGAAGACGGTTATGTAGCGTCAGATTCCGAGCAAGAAAATCTAGATACCGGAAACAATGACGCAGATCTAACTCATCACCAGGGAACCAATGACCAACATAGGGAAGGCACCTCCAGATTGAAAAATCCGAAGATGAACTCCTCGGAGAGGCGTGAATCGGAAAAGGACGGACCATCCCATGCGACTGAACTAATGGGACTAGTCCATGGCCACCAAGGTCGTTTGGAACAGCTGGAACAGGAGCTGGAACGACAAAGGGAGGCAGAAAAGAACCTAAGGAAGGAGATGGCACGACGAAAAGAGTTAGAGGAAAAACTCTTAAAACTAGAATCCTCCCTCAAAGGCCGGAACTCCCGTGGCGATCGAGAAGAGTCGCCCCTAGGAGGAGAGGACCCCTTCAGTGAGGACATAATGAGGGCAAAAGTTTCAAGAAACTTCAAAAGCCCTGATATGAACATCTATGATGGAACCACGGACCTGAAGCATCATTTAAGCAATTTTAAAAGCCGGATGTATCTGGCTGACGCTTCTGATGCAACGCGCTGCAAAGCTTTCCTGGCCACCCTGTCAAAAGCGGCGATGAAGTGGTTCGATAGCCTCCCCCCATGGTCGGTCACCAGCTTTGAGGACCTCTCGAGGAAGTTCTTAATGAGGTTCTCCATCCAGAAGGATAAAGTCAAGCATGCACCGAGCCTCCTGGGAATAAAGCAGGAGGTCGGAGAACCTCTACGGGACTATATAGAAAGGTTCAACAAAGCATGCTTGGAGATTCAAGACTTGCCCATTGAGACAGTTATTATGGGGCTAGTAAATGGGCTTAGAGAAGGTCCCTTCTCACAGTCCATATTAAAAAGGCACCCCGCCTCCTTAAGTGATGTACAAAAAAGAGCTGAAAAGTACATCAACATGGAGGAGAATGCCAGACTACGAGAGCCGAGCTGGCGACCTGGGCACCCCCACTCGGTAAAAGAGAAAAAAAGAGAGCCCAAGAAAAAAGAAGAGCTCGTTCTCGACAGACCAAGGAAATATCACTCTTATACTCCTTTAAAGGTTTTCATAGTGGATGTATACAGAGAAATCTGCAATACTGAAAGACTGCCGCCTCCCAGGCCCATTAAAAATAAAAGGGGAGGAAGTCGCAGCGACTACTGCAAATACCATAAGATATATGGTCACTCCACAAATGATTGCTACGACCTCAAAAATGTGACAGAAAAGCTGGCCAGAGAAGGCTGACTTGACAGATATCTCATGGAAAGGTCGGACAATCATGGGAAGAGAAAGTGAGATGATGGGGACAGAAGAGACCCACCACCACAAACCCCCGAGAGACACATACACATGATCTCGAGAGGATTTGCGGGAGGAGGACTCACCAAGTCATCTCGCAAGAGACACCTCAAGCGAGTCTACCAGGTCGGGAGCGAATCACCCGACCTCCCTACTATCTCATTTACAAAGGAGGATGGGCAAGGAGTAATCCCTGGACACGATGATCTAGTGGTGATAACCATGATCCTAGCCAATGCCCATCTCCACAGAACCCTAGTAGATCAAGGGAGTTCAGCAGACATCCTTTTCAAGCCCGCATTCGACAAACTAGGGTTGGATGAAAGGGAGTTAAGAGCCTACCCTGACACCTTGTACGGGCTAGGCGACACGCCAATAAAATCACTAGGATTCCTACCCCTCCACAATACCTTCGGAAAGGGGGAAAAATCCAAAACTCTGAGTATAGACTTTATAGTTATCGACGTGGGGTCAGTATATAATGCCCTAATCGGCAGAGCTACCCTAAATTGACTCGAAGCGGTGGTGTCTACCCCTCATCTTTGCATGAAATTCCTGACACCTGCGGGGATAGCAACGGTACGGGGAGATCAGAAATTGGCAAGAAAATGGTACAATGAAATCCTGAACCTGAGGGAAAAAGGCAAGGAAGTCCACACCATAGAGCTCAGTGGCGCAAGGGCCAAAGAAGAGTTGCGACCACAGCCAGGAGGAAAAACTGAGGAAATACAGGTCGGCAAAGAGGAAGGGAAAAACACCAACATAGGTACCAACCTAGAGGAAGTCTTAAAGCAAAGGTTGACCAAGCTCTTAAGAGACAACTCTGACCTCTTTGCCTGGAAAGCCTCCAACATGCCCGGGATAGACCCCGAGTTTATGTCCCACAAGCTCTCAATACATCCAGGATCCTGACCTGTACAACAGCGAAGGCATAAGCTCGGCCCGGAACGAGCCCAAGCGGTAGAGGAGCAGGTACAAGCATTCCTAGAAGCCGGCTTCATCAGAGAAGTTAAATATCCAACATGGCTAGCGAATGTAGTGCTAGTCAAGAAGCAAAACGGCAAGTGGAGGATGTGCGTCGACTACACCGACCTGAATAAGGCATGTCCCAAAGACTCTTATCCACTCCCAAGCATTGATGTTCTAGTGAACTCTAGCTCGGGATATCAATACTTGTCGTTCATGGATGCCTACTCGGGATACAACCAAATTCCAATGTACAAGCCGGACTAAGAGAAAACGTCATTCATCACGCCCAGAGTAAACTACTGCTACGTGGTCATGCCTTTTGGATTAAAAAACGCAGGGGCCACATACCAAAGGCTGATGAACAAGGTGTTCACTCCCCACCTCGGGAACTTAATGGAAGTCTACGTGGACGACATGCTAGTGAAAACCAAGGACAAAGCCGACCTCTTGACAGACCTCTCGCAAGTCTTCGACACCATAAGGTTACACGGGATGAGGCTAAATCCCGCAAAGTGTGCCTTCGCGGTGGAAGCTGGAAAATTCCTAGGGTTTATGCTAACACAAAGGTGGATCGAACCAAATCCAAACAAGTGTAAAGCTATCCTGGAAATGAAAAGCCCGACTTGCTTAAGAGAGGTTCAACAACTGAATGGCCGACTTGCAGCCCTCTCCAGGTTCTTGGCAGGGTCAGCATTAAAATCCCTTCCATTGTTCACTCTACTAAGAAAGAGATGCCAGTTCGAATGGACTCCAGAATGCGAAAAAGCATTCCAGGAGTTCAAAAGGTTCTTGAGCCAACCTCCAATCCTAACCCGACCTCTAGTTGGGGAAGACCTTGTCCTATATTTGTCTATAGCAGACAAAGTTGTCGCATCAGCCCTGATAAGAGAGGACGAGGTCGGACAACATCCAGTGTACTTCACCAGCAAAGTTCTACAGGGCCCCGAACTAAGGTATCACAAACTAGAGAAGTTTGCCTACTCCTTAGTAATAGCCTCACGGAGGTTACGGCCTTACTTCCAAGCCCACACGATAAGAATCCGAAAGAACCAACCTATGAAGCAAATCCTCCAAAAGACGGATGTTGCAGGGAGAATGATTCAGTGGGCGATAGAGCTCTCCGAGTTTGACTTAAAGTATGAAACTCGGACAGCAATCAAAGCCCAATGCCTCACCGACTTCATAGCAGAGTACGCGGGAGACCAAGAGGAAAATCCAACTATGTGGGAACTATACGTAGATGGATCCTCAAACAAGACCGGAAGCGGTGCAGGCATAATACTGGTTAATAAAAAGGGAACCCAAATAGAGGTCTTCCTCAAATTTGAATTCCCAGCTTCAAATAATCAGGCAGAATATGAAGCCCTGATTGCAGGATTGAAACTGGCAGAGGAAGTCGGTGCAACAAAAGTGATGATATTCAGTGACTCTCAAGTGGTGACCTCCCAGATAAACGGAGGGTATCAGGCCAAAGACCCAAATATGAAGAGATACTTGGAAAAAACTTTGGAACACCTCGGGCGCTTTGCAGAAACCGAGATCAGGCATATAACTCGGGATCTTAATAGCAGAGCAGACGCCCTCTCCAAGTTAGCAAGTACTAAACCAGGGGGAATAATAGAAGCCTGATCCAGGAAACTCTCCAAGAACCCTCTGTGGTGAAAGCAGAGGACAAACAAGATGTCCTTGAAATAATCGGTCTAAACCTCGGATGGATGAATCCCTTGGTCGAATACCTAAAATTCGACATCCTCCCCAAAGAGGAAAAAGAGGCCAAGAAAATCCGGAGGGAAGCACAATACTATACTCTGGTGAAAAATATCCTCTATAAAAGAGGAATATCAACGCCATTGCTGAAGTGCGTACCGACCTCAAGGACCATTGAAGTACTAGAGGAGGTTCATAATGGGATCTGTGGAAACCATCTCGGAGCCAGGTCACTGGCCAGAAAAGTAATCCGAGCTGGGTTCTATTGGCCGACCTTGCAGAACGATGCCACAGAATTTGTGAAAAAGTGCCAACCATGCCAGATGCATGCAAATTTCCACGTGGCTCCCCCCGAGGAGCTCATCAGTATAACTTCTCCATGGCCCTTCGCAAAATGGGGAATGGATCTGTTAGGTCCTTTTCCCCAGGCCCCAGGACAAGTCAAATACTTAATTGTGGGAATAGACTACTTCACAAAGTGGATAGAAGTAGAACCATTAGCTACCATCACAGCCCAGAGAAGTCGGAGGTTCCTCTACAAAAATATCATCACAAGGTATGGGATACCCTATTCCATTAATACAGATAATAGAACCCAGTTCACCGACTCTACCTTTAGAAGCCTAGTGGCCAATATGAAGATCAAATACCAGTTCACCTCGGTGGAACATCCACAAGCAAATGGACAAGCCGAAGCAGCTAACAAAGTCATACTGGCAAGACTAAAGAAAAGACTACAAGATGCAAAGGGAGCTTGGGCCGAGGAGCTCCCACAAGTATTATGGGCTTACCGGACGACACCACAATCCGCCACAGGAGAAACACCCTTCCGACTTGTCTATGGCATAGAAGCCATGATACCAGTGGAAATCAGCGAACAAAGTCCAAGGGTGATCCTCCATGACGAGATCGGAAACATACAGGGGCACAAAGAGGAGCTTGAATTGCTCCCCGAAGTCCGAGAGCAAGCCCAGATAAGAGAAGCAGCATTGAAACAAAGGATGACTACCAGGTACAACAAAAAAGTCATTCGAAGAAGTTTCACCCCAAACGATTTGGTTTTGATCAGAAACGACAATGGAGTCAACAAATCGGGGGAAGGAAATCTCGCTGCTAATTGGAAGGGACCATACAAAGTTAGTGAGGTCTTAGGAAAAGGCTATTATAAGGTGACCAACCTAAACGGCACCGAGTTACCAAGGTCGTGGCATGCTTGTAACATGAAAAGGTACTATCGTTAAAAGCGAACTCTACTCCCTGATGTATTCTTTTCCCAACTTCATGATTTTTTCCCAAAAGAAAAGGGTTTTTTCTGAAGGGGGATTTTTAACGAGGTATCATAGTAGAGACTAAGGGAAATAGATTATAAAAACCCTTAGTAGCAGTAAAAGTACCTTCCCAAATAAATAAAGATCTTTTAGAATATCTCTTATAAATTTCTTCTCGCTTTTCTTTCTTTCTACAAAACGCGCCGACTTAAGCTCGACAAAACGTGAAAATCTCATGAACCGACCTAGATGGTCGTCAGGATGAAACGACGAGGTACAAGTCGGTGTAAAGAGGTTATAAAAGTTGATCGTGAGAAACTCGGAAATGTTCCGACTCATAAGACGAAATGAAAAAACCGAGCAGCAAAGAAAACGCATCGCAAAAATAACCTAAGTCATAGGAACTCAATAAATCAAAAAAAATTGAGCATAAAGAATACCAAAAAAGAGATCGAAAAACCTATTAAAAGCGCCAAAGCTAAAGACTGTCCTAAGTTCTTAAAGAAAAAAGAAACTCAAAAGGAAGGACAGTCAGCCAAGAAAAAGGGTTTTCAAAATAAGGATCAAAGGGGTTTTCCAAAAACCTAAAATCAGAAAAGCATGCACACAAAAAGACAAAGAAAGGTAACTTAAACCCTTATCCAAAAAAGGGTATTTCTAAGTATTTTGTTTACGGCCTTAAAAGGCCAAGAAAAATGTTAGCAGACCACCACCACATAAAAAAAATAAGTTTAAAAAAGAGGGGACCCACAGGTCGGGCCCCCATATAGCCACAATCAATTTTTTCAAAGAACATCACCACCAGAGCCGAGAGGATTAGAAGGAGCAGCACCAGAGTCAGGAAGAGTAGTCGGAGCGCCATCAGGACCAGGGAAAGAAGTGTCCATAGGAGAAGGAGTGGAGGTTCCCGGAGCCTTCGAGGAACTCGGAGCATCCTTTGGTCGGAGAGGAGACTCCATTATCCTCTGCCCCCGAGTCTTTAAATCTGACTCAGTGACATATTGGGGAGAAGGAGGATAGACTATAGCCCCGTCAATGACGACCTTGTCCGGGTCCAAAGGAGAGAGATCTAGGTCGGGAGCAAGAACTCCGACCTGTTCCTTAAATATCCTCCATGCTTCCTCGGCCCCGTCAGCAATAGAGTCCTCCAACTCGGTATAGTCATTCCGAACTTTCAGTAAATCCTTCTTCACCACCACGAGGTCTTCGAACAAGCTCGAATAACTCTCCTGTGCCTTCAACCTCAGGCCCTCCTCCATGTTGCACTGAGCCTGCAACTTGCTTTCCCTCTTCCGGAGGCCATCCCTCTCCTCCTTCAATTTGGTGACCTCCTCCCTCAGTCCCTTCTCCTGCTCCTGATATAAGAGAAGCCTCCCCTCCAACTCTTCAACCCTCGAGGATGAACCCAGAGAGCTAAGAGGAGTCTTCTCAAAAATATCAAGGAACTTCGTGCACACCCCCGCCGCCCTGATACTCTCCTGAGCCAGAATAGTAAGGTGGTTCCGAATAGAAACATCATCCATACCTATACGGGTATGAGGATAGATGTACTTTCAAACAAATTGAGGCGCATCCACTTTAGCCTCACCTTCAAAAGAAGAGCTAGACTCTAAAGTCTTGCGCTTCTTCTTTTCTGGCTTAGGGGAAGATCGGGGAGGAGGGGACGGCTGAGAAGAAGTCGAGGAAGGAATAACAATAGGTCGGGAAGGGGTCCCCAAACTGCGGGAAGGAGGGGGAGGAGAAGGAAGAGAAGAGCTAGTTACCCTGGAGCCACCAACTCTGGCGCGGGATCTTGCCTTGGCAACCTGAACTCTCTAGTAAGACTCCCTGGAATTCTTTTTCGCCATCTCGGTAAAAAATAAATAGGTAGCCAAAGTCAGCAAAACAAGTCAGAAGAAACGAAGTCGGAAAATATAAACAAACCAAAAGCTACCTAATTGTGTCTGGACAAAGGTCGGAGCCCCCTAGAGAAACTTTTGGTATCCAGATAGGGGGCCCTCCCCCACACTTCTCGGAGGAACCCCACAATGGCTGCCTCCACTTCATCCAGGTCATCCAAACTATATTTCTCACAGGGGGAGGCCTCTAACCAGTACAGAGGAAAGCGAGGAGAAGAACTCTCATCCAGGAAAAAGGGGTGGTGACCCTTTACAACTTGAACTTTGAAAAAATAATTTTTAAAGTCGTGAAAAGATTCATCAAAAAGGGTGAAGACTCTCTGACCTTGTATAGCTCGGAAAGATACCCACTGTTGCTTGTTATTTTGCCCACTAAAGGGCTTAGTCATGTGGAAGAGGAAAAAGAAAATCCTCAAGGACGTCAGAAAGTCTAAAGCATGACTAATGAACTGGTAAATTTTCAGAAAACCCCAGGAATTGGGGTGAAGCTGGGTAGGAACAACACGGGAGTGACATAGAACAGCGATCTCAAAATCAGAAAAAGGGAGAAAAATGCCCAGGCAGGTGATCATACTCTCATACATATAGAAGAAATGAGGGGCTGCCTTAGAAGCCCTCCCGAAACAAACCCGGTCTTCCGAACCCGGGGCAAGCAGCTCATACTTTGGCTCATTCTCATCAGAGGTGCAGAGCCTGTGATGAGTGTGAAGGTTGGTGATGAAATCGGTATCAACCATAGGTTCTTCCCCTAGGACCGTGACGTCGACCCACTGAGCAAGAAGTTCAAGGGAAGACATTTTTTCCTAAAGAGGATTAGTAAAACCTACAAAGGGAAAAAGGAAAAGAATCAAAAACAGGGTCTCTAAGGGGCCTGGAATCAAAACAGAAGTCTACAAGCCAACTCCTCTCTCTAAAATAAAAGCATGCAAATAGAAGCACTTTATAAAAAAAGAAGAGAGAAAAACTAACCTTCGCCTGGAAAAGGGATAGGGGCAGAGAAAGATGAATTCCTTCAAGTAAGAATTTCTTCCGAACAGAGGAGAGGAAGTTTGAAAATTCGCAGAAACGAAACAACGAAAGAGAGGGAAAGTATTTATAAACACGTTAGGGGCATAAAAGTAAAAATAGAAGCGGTCATTAATGGGTGCACCGTTACCAAGGTAATTAATCCCTACGTGAAGGTACACGAACCTCTAACGGACGCGACGTTTGATTAGACGCAACTGTAAAAATTCAAAAGTCACGAAAAGTCACGTCGGTTCCAAGCGATCACATCGGTTCTTCCACAGGTCGGCTACGACCTCGAGTAGAATACTCGAACCCAAGTCTTAAAAGAAATTGGGCTCGAGTAGGGGCACTGTTCATACCCTGGCCCAACGCTGAGGCCCAGGTCCAAACGTTTGGATTGGGCCTCACCCCAACGCCGACCTTCGCCCTGAGAAGTCGGTTCTTGCCACGACTTGCTCTAAAGAAGTCGGGAACGAAGATTAGCTGGCAGATAAACACTCATTCAAATGAGTAACTGCCCCTAAAATCTCTCTATCCACTTCCAGGAGCCTTATCCTAACTTCCCTAAGATAAAGGGACAGTTATTCCCCCTTAAATGGTGGAACTACTCCAACGGTGGTTATGGGTTCACCACTATAAATACCCTGACATCCCTCAGGTATTACTAAGCCCAATACTCTCTAAACCTACTTATTCCCTTGCTAACTTAGGCATTGGAGTGTCTTTGCAGGTACTACCCCCCGCTCATTCATACTCACAAGTCGGACGGAGGCCCAAGAACGTGATTCTCTTCAAAGGCTTCCCCCTTTAGGTGATTAAGCCAACCTAACGAGTCCAGCCTATTAATCTCCGGTTACCCATCGTAACAGTATTGATGTTGGTATTAATGATGGTTGAGAAGATAATAATAATAAAATATACTTGCACAATAGAAATAGTAAAAGTAAAAATTATAATAATGAGGATGAAAAATAGTGGTATAATTAGCCTTATTATTGAAAAGAATTTTGAGATTTAAAATCTCAACAAATTACAAATAAAATTCCTCACAAATTTAACTTCAGTTATTATTTATTGAATTTTTTAACTGAAAAATATATTATCCTAAAATAAAAAAAAAAATTAATAGTCAAAGTGTCTTTTATTTTTAGACAAAAATTATCTTAATCGTCATAAAAATAGACAAAATCGAGTTAAATGTTTACTCTTAAGATAAGCAAGCAATGGATTTTGGTTCTTTAGGCCTCATTCCTTCACGGACCAAATGTTCTAATTTCCTCTAATAACTAAGGATCGTCCCAAGGAACAGTACTCTGAAAATTCACGTCGCTGGAGTTGCACTAAAATTAACTTTCACTCTCACTTCATGTATGAGTTAGTCCACAATGTATTTTGGTCAAAACAACGTGGTTTGATCATTTTCACTCCATCTCTGGACCTTCACCTATGCAAAAATCTCTCACCTATGAGCCACACATATCTACATCTTAAATAGTTTGTCTTTATGTTCTTTTGAGCATACCTTGCCTTTCGCTTCAGTTAGTTGCTTAGTTCCATATGCTAAAAACTACAAGGAGAGAAGAGCAATAGTCCAACAAAAAGAGAAAAGCAAGACAAAGTTTCCTAGCTATCAAGAGCGATGGTTGAAACTGATGGAAGTGAAGAACAACCAAACCAGTCATCCACCATGAAGACAACTAAAATTTTTGGTCTCATTACAAACTCCATATTTCTGGGCTTAGGCACCTCCGGCGGCCCACTCGTTATGCGCCTCTACTTCATACACGGCGGAAAACGCATCTGGCTCTCTAGTTTCCTCGAAACCGCCGGCTTCCCTGTCATGCTCATTCCCCTTTCCATTTCCTATATACATCAAAGATGCAACAAAACAACCAACTCTGCAAAACCAAAGCTTATCTCTATGGAGCTTTCTCTGTTTCTTGCCTCCGCTATAGTAGGCATCCTCACCGGCCTCGACGACTACCTCTATGCCTACGGTGTATCTCTTCTTCCAGTGTCCACTTTTTCTCTTATTCAGGCCTCCCACCTCTCTTTCACTGCCGTCTTCGCTTTCCTATTGGTGAAGCAGAAGTTCACGGCTTATTCGGTGAACTCCATAGTTTTGTTGACCATTGCCGCTGTGGTTTTGGCGCTACGGTCCAGTGGGGACCGTCCTCACGGTGAGTCCACTGGGAAGTACATAGTTGGTTTTCTTATGATTGTAGCCGCGGCTGCATTATACGGGTTTGTTTTGCCTCTTGTGGAGTTGGTTTACAAGAAGACCAAGCAACATATCACTTATTCTTTGGTCATGGAGATTCAGTTCGTTATGTGCTTCTTTGCCACTTTTTTCTGCACTATTGGGATGATAATAAATAACGACTTTAAGGTCTGTTACCACTTTATTACCCCAAGAATTATATACATTTTAAGAAATACTTGCATGCATGCTCGTGTGGTTTATTTAATGCTTTCTCTAAAAACTTTTCCAATCCCTTGTTAGTAATGAATAAGGCTAGAGAAACACTATTTCCGTCAATTTCAACCAATATTATAGTAGGTTGTCAAACAAATTTGGTATAAACCTTACCTCATTTATGATGAGTTTTTATTAAGTTTGGATTTCGAATATTCTTATTTTTAAGAATTTCGAATATTCTTTTCCTTCTGTTGAATGTTAGCTGCAATGTTAGTCGTATAATGTTGCCTTCTATGATTTTCTCAATTTGTAATGTTTAAGACAATTTTGGGCGTTTCGTTTTGCAGGTGATTCCACGAGAAGCTAGAGATTATGAGCTTGGAGAAACAAAGTACTATTATGTGTTAGTGTGGAGTGCTATGATGTGGCAATTTTTCTTCTTGGGAGCAATAGGGGTTATCTTCTGTGCCTCGTCATTGTTGTCTGGGATTATAATTGCCGTGTTTCTGCCTGTTACTGAAGTGTTGGCTGTGATCTTGTACAAGGAGAATTTTGAAGCAGAGAAGGGGGTTGCTCTGGTACTTTCTCTGTGGGGCTTCGTGTCCTACTTCTATGGAGAGATCAAACAAGAATGGAAGAGGAACAAAAATCACCGCCTCAATACAGAGCAAGCTCAGTGTCCCCCTCGCTCTCTTATTCCATGATTGACAAGTCAAAGTCATTGTCATGATTTCACCATCTTAGGTTGCTTCTGCTTCAATTGTCAATATAGCAGGTCGCCCTAGGGCCCATGATCTTGACTAAAACAACGAACGAATATCCATTCCTATCTTTTCAACAATGGCGGTCCATTATCATCCTTAGATCATCTTTATCATTGAATGTACTTAGTAGTAAAAAATTCTAGTTTATAATACTTCTTTGGATAAGTACATCTGAATTTAATTTGGTATATATTTGAATCAAAGAATTAATATACAGTTCATCCTATATTGATACATAGACATATCAAATTTCTGAACCGACAGAAAAAGGAAAGGATAGAGGAATTATATTTTGGAAAACTTGATTAATTGCCAATTAGCCTATCAAAAGAATGTAATTTGTGGTTATATCATTTGAAGTATAACAATGGATTGAAGAAGGCAACACTTGGGAATAGTTACAAGATTATCGCACCAAATTTAAAATATTGAAAGAATAAGAGAAGAAAAAATGATACACAACATGTTCCCATCTCTGTTCTGAATACCATGATGATGGCCTAAGAATTAATCAGAAGGGTCCTCGTGAAATTTTCATAAGTATTGAAAAAGGAACTGGCGCCAAGAAATAGCTTCGTACAACTACAACTTTATTCAGTAATCTGAGCACCCACTCCTTGCTTCACTATATCATATCTGCCACAACGGAAGTGAGCAATAAGCATAGTTATCTAGAGTTACAAATTAATAGGCCAATGCCCGACTCAATAAGGAGTCCTTGGACCAATATGTTAATGCACCCATTCTGATATTCAATTGTTACCAAAAATTAACTGCAAACAGCTTTAGTCTAATCTAAAATAGCATTTAAAAAGTTCTATAAAAACCGACGAAATATCTTGTGATGCCACAAAAATTCTCTCCATCGATACATGCACATAAGACAAATGAAAGTGAACGAGGATAGCTAGAACGTACCAGATTGTTTATGTGCCTGAATGGTAAATTCATTACCTTCTACTTTACAAGGTAGAAGAATAAAACAAATCCATGGATTTGTCTTTGGCAAGTCCAAGGAAATGATGTCTGAACAAGCTCTCAGCTCAACAATTTGTGCATGAGGACGAGGATTAAGATCAGCACAGATAGTTCTACCATAATATTTGGACTGTTCAAGTGTTCAATAATTTGCTTCCACCTGTAAGTTCAACCAGTACATAGCTGCTGGTAAAGCCTGTTATCCATGTTGGATCTAAATTACAATCAGATGTTACTCAAGAATACAGCTCTATAATAGAAAAAGCTAATCTAAGCAAATCAAGAAAGTATGCAAATAATGAGGATATCAACCAATCCAATAAAGTGCTAACTGCTGTACCTACGATCAAATGAATCATACTCAAGATAAAGTATTTGTAAGCAGTTACTGGGGTAGGTATAGATACTAAACCAATATCCCTTATACCTCATCCTTTATTTTCTCTAAATGATCATAGATAAGAGTTCATGAAACAGTGCCTTTATATTTTTCCTTTTTGTAAAATCTCTAGAAGTACATTAATATAACTTCTACTTCAAAGCATTCTATAGTATTTTCTACAACATGCACAGTCAAGCAACCATCAAGCCTTACTTTGGACATAAAGCAACTAGAACTACCAGTACTAAGACAAAGGCATACCAGTTTCCTTCAAATGTTGAGTGGTTTTCCTGCTTTATTTCCTCCTCTGCTAGTTCTTCAAGTATAGCACGTTGTCGTTCATTAATTTTACTAAAACAAGAAAGAGTGGATCGTAAGTAATTTATGAGCAGGCAAAAGTAACTATTACTTGGCAAGCTGGAGCTTATTTTATTTATAAATATGAACAAAAAGAAAAATGTAAAAGCACTTGTGTATACTAACTTATTAAGGAATAAAAAATATCATCTGGAAACAACTTGATAATAATGCATGTCTTTGTTTTTTGATTAAAAAAAAAAAAAACAAATATATCTCATTCTGACAACTGAATAATTCTGTTCAATTTTCACAACCATAACAACAAGCATTGACCAAACAACAACCTGTAGCATAAAGAAATAGCACTACTGCTTTTAGAATAGCAAATACTCTTTGATCCATGTTCTTGATGAACGGATAATATGTGTGGTTGTGTTGGAAAAACGTTTCCCTTTTCAATGCCCTTCCTCGTATAACTGGAACCCACAAACTCATTGCTTTTCAAAAATCGAATGCCCAAATATGCCTCTTCAATCTCTTTAATCCCCATCCACCCAAAATCCCAAACAATTTAAACATTAGATTTTGTTACATTGAATCACAGTCTTAGACATCTGTGATAGATCAAGGAGAACAACCAACAACTAGAAGAAATACTGGAGCTGAGGACAAGTGTATGGAAGTTTCAGAAATCACAGATTCAAAGCTTTAACAATGAGAACAATGAAATTGATCATGTGATATTGGAAACAACATCCTTTTTAGGAAGAGAATGCGGAGTAATGCTTGGATTTTCTTAACAAAGCAGTAAGAGTGTTGTCCAAAAAGAAAGACGAGTCAAAAACTGCTTCGACAAAGTATTCAGTTTTAGAGGTTGGTGACTAGGACTAACATAAATGGTTCAGTTTGAAACATTTCATGGAAAACCTGGTCTTCAACTCTTCATGAATTGGTTTCAGCTCTCAGTTTATGGTTTAGTTTTATTAACTCTTGATAGATACTTTGGGCCATATGTGCTGCCCAAAGTCCCACATTGTAGTTGTTGAATATCATATTAGAGATACAGGCTTTATATAAGTTATTTTGTTTTGATATAATTTCCGTCTTTAGATATCTGATTCTGTTGTATCTCCTAGTATTAAGGGATTTTATTTCTGTACCTATATATATATATATATATTGACGCTGAGAGATGATTCTCTCAAGGAATTCATCCAAAACACAATCCTTGTCTCACTCCATTCGTGTATTTCAAGTTGGTATCAGAGCGGGTTCCGACCCGGCTCTGGTTTCTATTTGTTTTTCTTCTTTTCCGGCTGCAATCTCTCAGCGTGTTCCCTTTTCCCACCAGCTGACACTATCAGCTGTGTCTCTTCGTCAGAAACTGTTTTTCCGGCCAAAACCTTGTCAAACATCAGACCCACTCCGAAGCAACCCCAGAATCAGAACCGGAAAGCCAAGTTCGGCCTGTCCCCAAAATTTCACCGCCGTCAACCGCCGCACGCGCCGACACGCGCCGCCCCTTTTCCTGCGCGTGGTCCTCACGCGCCTCCGCTCCAGACGCACGTGAACGTCACGCTCCCATGCCCAGGCTTTTTCCGGCCCTCGTTTCCCTTCTGCAGGTGTTTTCCGTCCGTTTCTGAGTGTCTGTCATCATGTCTTCTGAGGTAACCCCCGACACCAACTCCAATGGTGGCAAACCGGCTGATTCTGTGGAACTTTGGTTCATGGGCCAAGGCTATGAAGACCACCTTACTAAATCTGTTGATGTTCGCGCCACTGACAAAACCACTTGGAAGAAGATTGATGCCCAGCTATGTAACCTTATGTGGCAGATCATTGATCCACCAAAGCTAACTATGTTTCGGGCTTACAAAACTTGTAAAAAGGTGTGGGATCGTGCTAAAGCTTTATACACTAATGACATTGCAACACTTTACCATGTTGCTAAGAAGCTGTGTAGTTTACAGCTTCAAGGAACTGATATGGAATCTTATGCTGGGGCTGTGGAAGCTGTCAAGGAAGAGTTTTCGACTCTCCTTCCCTATGTGTCTAATGCTGATGACCATCATGCTCAACAGGGAAAGCTGTTTTTGATACTTAAGTTACTTGGGTTGCCAACTGAACTTGAATCTCTTCGGCAACAAATATTGGGCACCTCACCCGTTCCTTCCCTTCAAGACGTATTTGCACGACTCTTGCAATCCGGCCCCTCTCGAGACCCATACTTTCGACCAAACTGCATTGGCATCCCAATCTTCTTCTCAAGTGTCCTTTCAAGTGCCCACTCGCGGCGGCCGTGGGGGTCATGGTAATCTTTCAATTTGATTTCTATTAGCCAACTTACTCATTCTCTCAATTGTTCTGTTACCTTTTTTGCTGACTCCGTCATTGTGCAGGATCGAGGGACGGGACAGACGATTGGTACAGGATGTGAGTCTCAAGGACTATATCGGCTTGCCTTACCCACTATTACTATGTCTTCTGTTGCTGCTGTTGAGTCTCCGGAGGTGGTCCATTGTCGCCTGGGACATCCCAGCCTCTCGAAGTTACAAGCTATGGTCCCGAGTTTATCTCGTCTTACTACCTTAGAGTGTCAAACTTGTCATTTAGGTAAACATGTTCGTAATTCTTTTTCAAGTCGTGTCAATACACGAGCTGCGTCTCCCTTTTCTGTTATTCATTCTGATGTATGGGAACCTAGTCATGTTACTTCTCATTCTGGTTTTCGTTATTTTTTCACCTTTATTGCTGACTTTTCTCGTTGCACTTGGTTATATTTAATGAAGGACAAATCTGAATTATTTGTACATTTCAAGTCTTTCTGTTCTGAAATTCAAAACCAATTCAAAACTTCAATTAAAATTTTACGAAGTGATAATGCTCGTGAGTATTTTTCAGCACCCTTTTCGTCTTACTTGTCCTCCCAAGGCATTCTACATCAGTCGTCTTGTCCTCATACCCCTCAACAGAATGGTGTGGCTGAGCGTAAACATCGTCACTTGATTGAAACTGCTCGCACTCTTCTTCTCCATACTCATGTTCCCCTTAAGTTTTGGGGTGAGGCTGTTCTGACTGCATGTTATTTAATTAATCGTATGCCTTCTTCTGTTTTGCAAAATCAAGTTCCTCATTCCATTTTATTTCCTCATGACCACATTTTTTCTCTTCCACTACGAGTCTTTGGTTGTACTTGTTTCATCCATGATCTTACCCCAGGCAAAGAAAAGTTAACTACTCGCTCTATCAAATGTGTTTTCTTAGGGTACACTCGATTTCAAAAGGGTAATCGCTGTTATTCTCCAGCTCTTAATCGTTTCTTCGTGTCTGCTGATGTCACTTTTCTTGAGAATACCCCTTTTTTCTCTGCACCCGACATCACTTCACCTTCCATTACGGAGGTGCTTCCTGTTCCTTACTTAGATGGGCCTCCTATTCCCACAAAGCCTCTCCAGGTTTATCATCGCCGCCAACGGCCTGCAGTTCAAGATAACTCATCTCCTGAACCTGTGGTTGAACCGTCCTTGGATCCTTCTTCGGGAGTTAGCAGTAATCCTCCTATTGCTCTCAGACAAGGTACTCGTTCCACCCGTAATCCTAATCCTATTTATAACTTTCTTAGTTACCATCGTTTATCATCTTCGCACTATGCTTTTACTTCCTCGTTGTCTTCTGTTTCTATACCCAAAACAACAGCAGAAGCTCTTTCACATCCAGGGTGGCGCCAGGCTATGATTGAGGAGATGTCTGCCTTACATTCTACTGGTACTTGGGATCTTGTTCCATTGCCACCGGGCAAATCTACTGTGGGTTATCGTTGGATCTATACTATTAAGGTCGGCTCAGACGGAACCATTGATCGATTAAAAGCCCGCCTTGTGGCTAAGGGATACACTCAAATCTTTGGTTTGGACTATGGTGATACCTTCTCTCCTGTTGCGAAGATGGCCTCTGTTCGTCTTTTTCTTTCTATGGCTGCCATTCGCCATTGGCCTCTTCATCAACTTGATATTAAAAATGCTTCCTTACATGGTGATCTCGAGGAGGAAGTATACATGGAGCAACCTCCCGGGTTTGTTGCTCAGGGGGAGTCTTCCGGCTTAGTATGTCATTTACGCCGATTTTTATATGGCTTGAAACAATCCCCTCGAGCTTGATTTGGTCGCTTTAGTGCTGTTATTTCTAAACTTGGCATGATTCAGAGTGAAGCAAATCATTCAGTTTTCTCCCGTCATTCTTCCTCCATGACCTCCATATATCTGGTTGTTTATGTGGATGATATTGTCATTACTGGAGATGATCATGAGGGAATCACTCAGTTAAAATATTGTCATTAAAACAGCACTTGTTTGATCACTTTTAGACTAAGGATATGGGGAAGTTAAAATATTTCCTAGGAATTGAAGTGGCACAATCTAATGCCGGGATCTGTATCTCACAGAGAAAATATGCTCTGGATATTCTTGAAGAAACTGGAATGTTGGGATTCTAGACCTGTAGATACACCAATGGATCCCAACACAATACTTAGTCCAGATCAAGGAGAACCTCTTGCAGATCCTGGTAGATATCGCAGATTAATTGGCCGATTGAATTATTTGACAGTCACTCGGCCAGATATTTCATTTGCCACAAGTATCCTAAGTCAGTTTCTTGACTCCCCATGCGATAGTCATTGGGACGCAGCTGTTAGAGTCCTTAGATATATCAAAGGTGCTCCAAGAAAAGGTTTGTTGTATGAAGATAAAGGACATAACCAGATTGTTGGGTATACTGATGCAGATTGGGCAGGATCTCCATCTGATAGACGTTCTACATCTGGTTATTGTGTTTTTATTGGTGGAAACTTGATATCTTGGAAGAGTAAGAAGCAAAATGTTGTAGCAAGATCTAGTGCGGAAGCCAAATATAGAGCTATGGCACTTGCCACATGTGAACTTATATGGTTGAAGCAATTAGTTAAGGAACTTAAGTTTTGTGAGCCGAGTAAGATGGAACTGGTGTGCGATAATCAAGCTGCCTTACATATTGCTTCCAACCCTGTGTTTCATGAACGGACCAAGCACATAGAGATTGATTGCCATTTCATAAGGGAGAAGTTGCAAAGTGGGGAAATAGTAACAGCCTTTGTCAACTCCAACGATCAACTTGCAGATATTTTCACCAAAGCTCTCCAAGGTCCTCGGATACAATACATATGTAACAAGCTTGGTGCATATGATTTATATGCTCCAACTTGAGGGGGAGTGTTGAATATCAGATTAGAGATACAGGCTTTATATAAGTTATTCTGTTTTGATATAGTTTCCGTCTTTAGATATCTGATTCTATTGTATCTCCTAGTATTAAAGGGATCTGATTCTGTTGTATCTCCTAGTATTAAGGATTTTATTTCTGTACCTATATATATATATATATATATTGACGCTGAGAGATGATTCTCTCAAGAAATTCATCCAAAACACAATCCTTGTCTCACTCCATTCGTGTATTTCAAGTGTAGTAAGGATGCTTGGTGTTGTATTCAAGGAGAGTAATTCCCCAACCTTTAAAAGCTAACTTTGACCGTACAGTTCTCCGGTTTCCTTGGGTAGTTATTGAGGGTATCAGAGCATTTGATTCAAGCGGATTCATATATGTACAGCAATGGAGGCCAAGCTTGAAGGGGACTACATCCCAGCCATTGCGAGGAGACAGGAAGAACATGGCAAGGCCATGGAGACGACTGCATTGCAGATGAGAGTGTTGATCAGAGAAAGAATTCCTCACAGAACATAAACAAGGAGCAAGCTCTGATGTAGAACACAGTTCCAAACCAGAATAGTGGGATCCACAGTTCCTCTGTTTTCAGGTGATGGTGTGTATGGATGGTTGATTAGGGCAGAAAGCTTCTTCAGACTCAATGCTTGGAGGATTATGAGAATATGGAGCTGGCAATGGTTCAAGGGCGAAGCTCTCCAATGCAACCATTTTTAACAACTGTATCAGAGCTTGTTGTTGGCACACAAAGTGGGCTCCTTGCAGAGGGTTCTGACTAGCAAAAAGCTGAGTAAGATGTTGTTGAGTAACGTACTGCAAAGTGCAACCTTTAGGATGTGAGACAATATAGGGTGGTGTACTAATAGAGACCTATCGGAGTATGGGATTCCCAAAGTGCTCCATCAAGTAGTATGCCCCCTACCCCTCTCTCCCCAAGCTCGCTCCTTCTCTATAACAACTAGCTTCTGAGGATGTGGCTCTCCACTTTCCTTGGGTACTCATCAACTGGTTTTAATGAACAGATCAGATTAAGTGGCACTGACCCTTGATTTTTTATCCTTCATTTTTTCCCCAAAAAAATTCACTGATGTAAAGGGCAGGAAAAAGACAGCAAACAACTATATAACCCATTTTCCATGATATTATAATATCAACTAGCATCAATAAAGAAATAGAGGGGGAAAAATAACATTATAGCAGGAGCATTTTACTGCTACTTTACATGATAAATAACAAATTCCTCAAAGTTTCTAAGATATATGAACTCAACAAAAAAAAAAATTAAATAGTACGGGAACTTACGTGGGGAAGTTAATACGAAAACGCACATACTGATCCCCATGATGTACAAGAAGATAACCATGCTTTGGTAGTCCTGCATCAACAAGTATGGTAAAGAAGCAATTCTAGAACCATAAGAAAAAAGACAACTTATCCAAAACTGTATATGAAATGGGGAACCGTTCATTTAACCTTTTCCTCGTAATACTAGTAGCTGCCCTGGTTGAACACCTTTGGGTATCTGATGGGAACAGAATAACACCATTAGACCAAGTAGGTACAAAACAAGCAGTGCTGCGAAATATGCCCATGGCAAATGATGTGAAGACTTGAATTTATGAGAGGGAGATGATGGCATAAAACAAGCCGCGTTTGTGACACCATTAAGCACAAAGACTTTCAATGGAAAAGTCCTCATTTTTCAAGAAATAAATATATTTGGTAACTATTTTTAAAGCTCAAAATATTAGACTAAAATATCAGACCCGCATGTCATCATTTCCAGTCAAGTTTTTACACAATGCAACCAGTTTATATAAGACCCATGCATGACCTGCTGAGTAAAAGTCTAGAAGAGTCTATTAATTATTAGTAGAGTTTCACCCTAACATAATTATGCTTCTTGTTAGCAGGTCAAACTATTCTGAACCACTGTCCTCCTAGGAAAAAGTTAACCCATTTCTTCATGGGTACATAACTTCAATTTTTTTCCCCCATAATTGTGCTGTCAGAAGTTTCATGGATTTCACATATGGAATCAAAACAACAAAACTAGAGAGTGAAGTTTTGCATGTAATAACAGCAGTATGCCTTCCGTAGCACTTTGTTAAATTTATTGTTGTACTGGAAGAAAACGGGGGAGGAGAAACGGTTTAATCTTTGGGTCCTGTGAAACACAAAATGAATACTGCAAAGGTTGTCTTAACAAGGAAGATCAGATAGAGCTGAGCTGATCAAGGGTTCGTGTCAAGTTCAATTCATGAACTTTCATTAAGGAGTATTAAGTATCCTTATGCACCCTTACTGAAGCCTATGCCATGCCCTGACCTTAAAGGATCAGGCATCATCTCCATGTCCTTCCCTAAACCTTCCTTCCCCAATGATGAGACTCTTCTATCAAAATAAATTGTATCTTACCTTTACTTGCATCTTCCCAGATAGAGTAGGCACATCAACTTTGCCACCAAGAATAGCCTGTAAAATGTTTAAAACTTTGCTATAAACTAAATATATTAGAGTGGGGGCGTTAACACCCAAATAATTAAGATGCAAATGGTATGTTCCTAAAACATTACAAGCAACAGCATGGGAGAGAATAAACTTCAGTATAACTGAAGTTATTCCTCTTATATTTATGAGTGAAAATCTGTTCCCTCAGGCTGAAGGAGGTGAGACGTATTACTATGCCTTTTTCAATATCTGGTCTCAATATATACATCCATTTCTATGCAAAATGAATTCTACAACATTAACAAATGGTTCTCATATAACATAAGAGGAACACCATTATTTTCAACCGAAGTAAACTATATACTAATAAGAAGCTAGGATTAATAAACAGTCTTGAAAGAAACACCATTTACTGCAACTTCAGGCTAATCTTCTTAAGGCTTATCAGCCTTTTAAAATAGAAAATAACAAAGTACCAGATGGACATCCATATGTGAAACCACAAAAAGTATTTTAGGACTCACCTGCGTAAAGCTAATATTAGAGTCCACATAGATATCTGCACCATCCCTGGCAAAGACTGAATCCTCGGCAACCTAACAACCAGAGATAAGATGACATTCTAATAAGAAAAGAAGTACAGAAAATAATTAACCATGGCCACGAAGAAAATTATATTATTGGTGGAGAACATATATCTCCATGCACATGAACAATATAGATGTCCAAGTGCCAAAAGATAAAATATGCATGCTATACAGGTATCAAATCCAAAATATTGAACACCCATAATTACATGCTCAAGGAACAACCTAGCTCTTCTTCTGTGATGTAGCACTGACCTGTCCATAATTAAGCTACTAGCCAAGTTGCCTAGGGGTCCCAGGGAAGAGCTAGATAAGTTGAATTGAGCAGGCTAGCACACAAACCATAGTGGATTATTTATACAGATGATTTTCATTGATAACAACTGATATGTTAATGTTTGTCACGATTTATTTGGTATTATATTAGTTAATTCAGACTTTCTAAATGAAATCTTCACCTAACTTATCATTCGCATAATGCATTTATATTCATTGAGGAATGATAATTTAATATTCAAACTTTAACATTCTAATCCAAGATATAATCTTAGACAAAATATGCCAGTCATGAAACAAAGCTGTAGAAATAATTCTGTTAATTATCTATTTTAATTTATAAATATGGATTAAATGTATATTCTAGTTCTCCAAAGATATCCACTAAATATTTAAGATGGCTTTTTGTCAATCTTGCTAACGTGACCCTCTGACCCTGAATAATTTGGTGTCAGTCTATATGCATTTTAAGATCTGCACTGAATAAATAAACAGAGAAGAAAAAGGTGGGGATCTTTACCTTGATTTTGATGTATAAACTCCCAGGTCGAGCTCCACTTTTAACGGCATTCCCGGCCTCTGGCACATGGATTGTATCTCCAGTATCCACACCTAACCATTAATTTAAGAATTCAATAAGACTAACAGAAAAAAAAGTTCGACTTTGAATGAAATAAAATGAAAGTAAGTATGGCAAAAGGTGAACCAAATTAAGGCAAGTCAGATCTGCATCATGCATAAAGCATCTCATTTCTGAAATATTCTCATGTATAAGAGGGACCAAATTAGGCTAAAGCAAATCTACAGAATGGAGAAGATCTCATTTCCTAAAAACACCTGTGTATAATAACTAACACTTTAAGAGAGATTGGATACTATCCCGTATCACCTCAATTTGAGCAAGTACAACGAAAAATGATCAAATTCATTTTTCTAATTGACCATTTCAAATAAGAATAAGCAACTAAAATGACAAACATCAAACCATGTTCCATTAAATTTAACAATAATGATGCCGGGCAAAGCTGCAGTTCTTGGTAATCTCATCACAAATACTAAAATCAAACCTGCTGGTATTGTAACTTTAACCTCTTTAATCCCTTCAACCACCCCAGATCCTCTACATGACGTACAGAAATCCTGCACAAAATAGGGACAGAAAATACAAGTTTACACAAAGCAACCAACCTCACACGATTATTTTGGCATGGACTGTGGAATTAGGATAACACCTTAATGACGCGACCTGATCCTTTACAGGTAATGCATGTTGATGTAAATGGAGGTATTGTTACCTGGCAGAAAAAAACATTACAATCAAGAATAAAAGAATGTTCTGATAAGTGATAACTGATAACTTCAATACAACAAAAAGAAATAGTTTCATGCATGAGTCAAATCTTGTTTAAAAATGTCCAATATTAATAAAGAACATAGATCTTTCAGGGCACTTACTCGACCTAATCCCCGGCATGTTGGACAAACTTTAGCCTTCGCACGCGGTGGATACCCTCTCCCATCTGGATTAACATAAAAGGAAAATGATTGCATCAAATGGGATTACCGTATGTCACAGGGTACAACAAACATATTGGCTCACTTCACCAGGCCAAGGATTTATCTTTTACAAATTGGATTCATCACAAGATTTCATCATGAATGTTTCCTGCCTAACAGGATGGCATTAGCACTTGTACTAATCAGGCAGCTTTTTGCAAGCCTCATACACAAATGGGAAACTGTAAAACTTCAATAAAGTAAAACGTGGGCTCATTTTAAATTTTTATTATAATTAGATAAACTAGATTTTGCACTAAACTACTTGTGCAGTTAATGATCATTCAAAGGCATATTATACCATTTCCAAACACAACATAACATATAGAAAAGACAAATGTGGAACTCTAGAAGAGATGAATTTCTCCTCCTAGATTTCTTAATTCCCTGAAAATAGTAATTTTACTCACCGCAATAATCACATGGAACGAATGCATCAAATGACACATGTTTCGTGCACCCTCTTGCAGCTTCTGAGAAAATAAGGGACAACTCCACCTATTAGCAAAACATTTATAAAGAAGTTAGGCTTGAAAAAGTAGAAATTGTTTCAAACAATAGATCAGAAACAGAGTTAAGCTGACCTCTATACTTGATGAAGAATGAGTGATTTCTTCTTCAAATAGCTGTCATGATCAAGAATGCTGAGAAACCTCCTTGGAAAAATACTTTATGAAATGAACAAAATAGGTGAAAATAAAAACAACATTAAGTATGAGCAACCAAAGTACCTCAGAGAATACTGTATGAAATGAAGAAGAAAACTCATGGTGAAAACCATTTCGAAACCTTTCTTTCGCATTTTGAAACCTTTCTGCAAAATCATCATTATGGTCGTCATATTCTATGTTCTGTGAACCACGGCTTTGCATCTTCATCTGAAAAAGGTGGTTCATCGAATAAAATGATGGTAAAGTATTAGTCAATTCAACTTCCTAAATTGGAGTGGAAGTTATATAAATTACAGAAACTAAACAAAAAAAAATTACAAAAAAGCTAAACAAAAAAAATCTTAAATGTTAATAGCATTTAGGAAGAGAAAAAGACCTACCTTGTCATATTGGGCCCTCTTTTTAGAATCTCTCAACGTCTGATATCACATACAAAACCGCAGGTGAAATATCATTCTGCTGATTAATTAGTTTAAACGACCACCACGCAGGGAAATAAACAAAGTCATGATAAGGACCTCATAAGCTTCTCTTATATCTTGAAATTTCCTCTTTGCAGATGGATTATTCTTATTTGCATCTGGATGGTACTTTTTAGCAAGCTGCACACACCAGAGAAAGTATGCCATAATACAGTGTTAGTAAAAGAAGACCCTTCAATCCAAATATTCCCAAATCAAAGGTGCATAATAACAGGATATATCAAGATTTTAACCAAAATACTCAGGAAAACTGCTGCTAGCCTTCTAGCATGTTCCAAACTCTAAAAACATTAGCTGTACAATATAAAATTGATGAAGATAATTGAGACATCGATTAAACCCATTTTTCTATTTAAAACATGATAATTGCTATGAATTTGAAGACGTGATCTCTTTAAAACAAAGGAGCAATACAAAAAAGAAGACAAATGACTAATCTTATTCCAAATCAGCTGCTGTGACATTGGACTAATTCCTAAATAGAAGATAGTTTATAGTTAACAAAACAAATTGTCATACTATCATCTATATAAAACTATTTCTCCTCGTGTTTTACACTTGTAATCATGGATGTACCTCTTCGCATGCATCACCTCTAACTATAAAATTCAAAGAAAATGATAAAACAGCTGCTTGACAAATGCCAAATATGCACAAAAATGCAAATAAAAGAGAAGGTCGGTGAGATGGCAAATGTTTCTTCCCCAAGTGTGGCCGTATTGGAATCCATCATTAATCTAATCTAACAAGCATAGCCTTGACCAACCAACAACCATACATGCAAAACAAAGAATTCCTAGCAATCACTCACCAACAGAAACGCCTTCTTTATCTCATCCTGAGTGGCGTTCTCAGAAATGCCAAGAACTTGATAATAATCCTGCTCAACCAATGTCGAAAATGCTGGAAGAACGCCATAAGCATAAAAAGAGAAAATAAATAACTGAACACATCTGCAAATAAAACTCGTAGATAATTGATCTAAAGGGGAAGAAAAAAAGTAACATAACTTGTACTAAGTTTCTTATATCCATCCATTGCGTTTCCAAATCACAACAAAAAAGGGATACGTGACTATATTTCCGGAGACCATCAATTAAAAGTGTGTACTCACTGAAGAAAAATACCTACGTAGTCTTGTTTGATCTGAGAATCGAATAATATGGATATAAGGAACTTCATCTAAGCTTTTCCTAAATAAAACCCATAGTGATCCTTTATCATAAAAACCTGCATCATGAATATATCGATATCTCAATGGTTTACTCAAACTCAGAAACTCCTCCGATTTTGGGACATTACTGCGATTGAACAAAGCTGGAACATAGACACATTCAATTCAATAATAAATAAATCAGTAAAAAGGAATCGATAACTACTGAACCAATATATATATTTTATAAAAATAAAAAGACTCGACAGAAATTCATGAAATTGAACCGGAACGTGCCTCGACTGAGAAACGGCGATTGGCGAAAAGGCAATAATTCGGTGAAGCAGTGTCCTCTATGGACGACAGGTTCTGAAAACGCAAAAGAGAGCAAACGGCGGCAATACTGCAATGAAGAAAGAAAAGAGGAGAATCAAGAATGTGAAGGAAGAAAAAGAAAAGAAGAAAGGAAACAGTAATTTTTATACTTGTAATGGTTTTGGTTCGTTGAGATTACCGGCGTAAACCACGTGAACCTTCTCATTGGGAGGGATCCTCTTCGGAAGCGAAATTGAGTTACAGTTATGCTCTGCTACCACACACACAGCGAACACTTGAAGGGGGTTTTAGACTTTTAGGCAGTGCATTTGGGTTTTAGGCTTGGACAAACGGTAACCACATTTTCTCGTTTTGACCTTTGAACCTGACTTTTTTACATTTCCTTACAAATTGTTTTCCTTGTTATTACCATCATCGATCTACCATCTCAAATGGTAAAGGAAAAAATTCAGCAGTTACATTTGAGCTTGATAGTTAAAATGGTTAAATAATTTGACAGATTTAATTAAATTATTATTTAATAATTTTTAATTATTAAATTCATAAATT
>NC_029791.2:41573842-41577746 GCF_000816755.2 Arachis ipaensis | reverse complement strand
TCACCAATTATAAATCAATTATTCTTGAAGAAATATAGTATTACAAGCAGTGGTGAGATATTATGTCCTCTAAAAATAAATGCATACATAATATTTGAAAAAATATATGTTAACTAGGAGTCTGTGAAAAAAGATATAATCTAAAATCGCATCTCGTTCGAAAGCCGACGATAATCACGATATACATAAGTAGAACGTCAGAAAAATATATATATATGATTCAAAGGTTATATATAACTAACACTAGTTTTGACATGTGAAGATAAGGCCGACTAGTTAATATAATGGTGAGTTCTACACAATCCCCTCTAAATCAACATGTAAATTACCCCTTGTAAAGTGGCATGTTTTAATTGGATGTTTAGTTTTAGTTTGAGTTAATTTAACTCAATAAAAGTTAATATCTTAACTAAAGTATGGCAACTTTATAATTAAATATTTTTATAAGAGGGAAGAATTTATAATTTCTGTAAACATTAAAAAGTAAAGTTATATTTCTTATCATTGTTCAGAAGCTCAATGCCCCTTGGCCCCATTCCTCTCTGAAATTAAAAGAAAAAATAACTCAACCTATACCCACCCATTGACCCAGCCCCGCCGCCCGCAGCCCGCAGCCAGCAGCCACGCCAACCACTGCAGCCACCTCAACCCCACAGCTCCGTCGCATGTACAGGCATTGCGTGTGGAAGGTCGGCGCCGTCGCAGGAGCTTGAAGTCGTCTCCTCTATTCGAGAGCGCTCTCTCTGTGTTCACCGTGCCTCCGTCACCGTCACTGTAACCGTCACTGTCAAGAACTTCTTCGTGCTTCCCTCACCGCCTGATATCTCTGTTCGTTCTGTCTTCATCCGTTAGCTGGAACCTTCCCTCACCACTGACATCTCTCTTCGCTCTATTCGTGCTTCAGGTAGGTCTTCTCCTTTTCTCCATTTTGTAGTATTCATTTATTTGTGTATTCTAGCCTGAGTTTTGTGCTGTTCATTCTTGTGATTACTGATTCTAAAATTTTTAAGTTGTTCATGATTTTTAGTTCTGAATATCTTATCTTCTGTGACTAGGAAATAGGAGTCATTTATTTTGGTTAATTACTTAATTTTGTTCATGATTTTTGTTAGCTGGATTTTGAATTTTGTTTGCCGTGACTTGGAATCATTTTATAGTATTTATTTGTGTATTCTAGCATGAGTTTTGCGCTATTCATTCTTGTGATTACTGTTTCTAAAATTTCTTATTGTTCATGATTTTTGGTTTTGAATATCTTATATTCTGTGACTATGAATCATTTAATTTGTGTTAGCTGGATTTTGAATTTTGCTTCCTGTGACTTAGAATCATTTTGTTTGAAATAAAAAACCCCAAGCTTTAGAGGGTAGAGAAAGAAGAAGAGGAATTGAAGGAGAGATACGTTGAATCAATCAAAATGAGATGATTATGTTATGACATAAGGTGAAAGCTAAGTGAATTACAATGAGAAATGAAATTACTATTATAAACTAACTAACAAAAGTTGTTAGCATGTACTCCTTCTTACTAATCTCTAGCTATAACTAAGCTAATTATAACTAATTTGTGCTGACTCATTACTAATTATAATTAAGTCCTTACTAATGTATATACATACCATAACTCCTATCATTATCTCTAATTTTCTTATTTTTTAAGCTGTTTCTTTTTTCTTTGATCTTCATCATCTCTAAATTATGCTTTCTTGAAGACTGTTGTTGCTATGCTGATTTGACCTTGATCACTAATGCTAAGTTTGTCTCTGAAGTGTAGAAAGTTTTATGAGTGTGTAACCTTTGTGAAAATATCAACCACTTGCACAGTTTTTGGAATGTGGTTTATTCCGATTTCTTTGTTATTTACATGATTTCTAAAAGAATACAAGTATATCTTAAAATATTTGGACTTAGAATGTAAAATAAGATTGATAGCTAATAATACTGCACTGAAGTTATCACAGTATATCATTGGAACTTCTATTAAAGAGAATTTTAACTCACTCATCATAGTTTTTAATCAAATCAAATTTTCTACTATATCTACTATACTCCTATAGTATCCTTTTATACTTGACCTAGTCACAGTCGTTAATTTGTTGATGCCTAAGACACTAAATTCGAATCAAGAAATACACATTATTCACTAATAGACTTTTTATCATTAAGATCCTTAACCTAATTTGAATCACAATAAAAAATAACTGCTATAAAATTATTTCTTTTTAAATATAAATCATAGCTTATTGTACCATTTAAGTATTTCAATACCCGTTTCAACATTTTTTAATAAGAATCTAAATTAAAGGAAGTTGGATAAATTGAGAAAACTTGTACACACTATAAGAGATTTTAGGTTTGGTCACTATTAGATATTGTAAGTGAAGGATTACTATGTGTTCATAACACACGCAGCGGAAGAAAATAAAGTAATCCTTAAAGATCTATTTTGTGCTTAAATTTTATTCCAATAATATACAATATATAGATCAGATCTAAATACCTGTGTACGCTAGTAAAAATCACTTTCTCCTTCGATGGTACGAAGGCGCTATGCGTATCCACACCGAGACCAACCTTTGCTGTCAACTCCTTGACCAATAGACATCTGATCTAAATTGAGAAACCTCTTGCAACTCTTTGCACGCCATAAAATTCTTCTCCAAGAATCAGGCTCACATACGTTTATGTGTGTAGAGGTAACGGAATAAAACTCTTGTTATTCTCGTCTGTCTTTTCTATACTCTTGACGTACATATATATAGTATGAGATTTGTTACTGATTTTAAATTTGAATCTCAATTCAAATTCAAATCATATCTTTTTATTCAAAATCTGAATCCTTCAAATTTTATGAATCATATCATAACAATTTAAAACAGAATCAGTTAGAATCTCATCCGAATTTAAAATTCAAATTCAGAAATAGAATAACTAATTATTCTCAAATCTCATTTAATATTCTCAATCATCGTACTATTATTATATTCTTGGTGCTAGCAAAGAATATAATAATATTCTATTTGAATTAATATAATTATTTATTTGATCAAATCAAAATAATAATTAAATAATTATACAGCAAAGATTAGAACACTCGTTAGTGTGTGACCCCATAGGTTCAATACTAAGCGGGTAGTAAATTAGTCATACTAAATTTACTAATCAAGGTTGGCGTCTAGCAACACTCCTCAACGACCCGATAGTATGAAGTAATATATTTTTATTTTGAGAACCTCAGAAGAACAAAGTATAATTCCTTCCATCTTTCCAGCTCTTGGTTAACCTTTAGAGTATGGTTTAATTGTCAAACTCTAACTTGTTACCATTATTATAATGAACCGTGAATGACCTAAGAAACTCATTTCTTCATTCATTCAATCCCCTTGGCCAAGGTTTTATTCATATCAGTCATTATAATTATAGAGCTCAAACTCTTTACTGAGAGTTGATGGATTCCTTATTGACTAATCATTAATTCTACAAGTATTTAAATCATACCCAATATCCATTCAACTAGCACCCTAGGGTATTAGGTGTCCGGAATCAAAGTATAATAAATATATTGTTAATTACTATGATAGTCGCAGGTCAAAGGAAACTCTATTACCATGTTCATCTTGAGAATATCCTATTGACAAATATGCGGTAATTATAATCATTAGGAATTCTCAGAGTGAGTCAGTTCAATGGTCATATATCTATATGCACCATCTATATATATAATTTAATAAATGAGATCTATTAATCTTCATCCAATAAAGACCATTATATATATATATATATATATATATATATATATATTGATTTTTTCGGATTATTAATGTCCTTTTAATAATTCTATGACCAAGATTAAATTATAAAAAAATTTATCTCTCAATATTATGATCACTATCACAATGATAAAT
>NC_029791.2:41557575-41573622 GCF_000816755.2 Arachis ipaensis | reverse complement strand
ATTCTCAAAGTGAGTCAGTTCAATGGTCATATCTCTATATGCACCATCTATATATATAATTTAATAAATGAGATCTATTAATCTTCATCCAATAAAGACCATTATATATATATATATATATATATATATATATATATTGATCTTTCCGGATTATTAATGTCCTTTTAATAATCCTATGACCAAGAATAATTTAGATTAAATTATAAAAGATTTATCTCTCAATATTATGATCACTATCACAATGATAAATCTCTAAATTTAATCAAGGACCTTATTATATTATCATTTTAATATAATAAAAATAACAAATTATTTGACACATGATTGATTGAATTGTGGTCATACTTCTTATTCCCAACAGTAAGCTTCCAATTACATATCTAAATAGTTTTGGATCACCAAAGCTTGAACTTCCAAAAGCCGTGTTAACATTAGACCTCCATCAACATTAGTGTAAATCTCCCATATTCTTCATAGCAAACTCAGCATTCAGTTTCTCTCTGACATCTCTGTTCGTTCTGTCTTCATCCGTTAGCTGAAACCTTTCCTCGCCGCTGACATCTCTATTCATTCTGTTCGTGCTTCAGGTAGGTCTTCTCCTTTTCTCCATTTTGTGGTATTTATTTATTTGTGTATTCTAGCCTGAGTTTTGTGCTGTTCATTCTTGTGATTACTGATTCTGAAATTTCTAAGTTCATGATTTTTAGTTCTGAATATCTTATCTTCTGTGACTGGGAAATAAGAATCATTTATTTTGGTTAATTACTTAATTTTGTTCATGATTTTTGTTAGCTGGAATTTGAATTTTGTTTGCTGTGACTTGGAATCATTTTGTAGTATTTATTTGTGTATTTTAGCCTGAGTTTTGTGCTGTTCATTGTTTGCTTGATGTCCCTTAATTTTGTTCTGAACTGAGTTAATTGGATTTGAAGTAGGTAATTGGAATAAGAGTAGATTTAATTTTGATCAGAAACATCTTGGATGTTGTTATGTTATTTTTCCGAACCTTTCATCTTGTTATAGTTGCTGATGTTGTGTTGTTGTTGGTGTTTTGTTTTGTTTTTTTAATTTATCTTCTTGCAATTAATTAGTGATTGAAAGAGTAAGCGTGGTGTACCAAATATTTAAAGATGATTATATGAGATTATGGACAGCATTTGTCAGGGAGTGGCTGAATAGAAAAAAGAAAAGAAGGTAAGCAATGGTTGCTTTGTTGAATTGGGACCCTGCCCAAGTAGATAGAATTTGACTTCAAAACAGTGAAATTAATATAATCCACTTAAAGTAATTATATCCCAAGGACTTGGGATGACCCCCTCTGTTTGCTTGTGTTCTTCTGTTACTTGAGGATATAGTCATTTTTTGCATTTGTTTTTGGTTAATTAATTCAAAATAGCCAATATAACCCTTCAGAGAAATTGTCACTGGAGTTAATGTTGCATTCGGTCCTGCTGCATTTTGGCCTTCTTGAAAGAGATAACCTCCATATTTAATTTCCTGAACAATTATAGGCTTATGTCTTTCCCTCATTTTTTATTCACTGTATGTTTGATTGTAGCCTCTGCTTCTCAAATGTCAAATCTTTTTGTTTATTTATTATTCTTTTTTTATTTATATTGTCAAAATCTTGGGTTCTACTGATTCTATTTTGAACTAAGATGCACAGGCATTAGTATATTGAATCCGATTTTATTGCCTAATACTGGAAGTTAGGAAAAAATATGTTTTTAAATGTTAAGTTTATTATTAAAATCTCCCTTTTTCATTAGTCACAAAAAAAAACAACCTCCCTTTTCATTCCTAAAACTTTTATTTGCTTTGATCTTTTCTTGTTGTTATAGTTATATTTTTTTGGGTGACTTTACTGACTTGATTTTATAATTTTGCTCTTTCCGTTTACCCTGGAGGTTTCAACATCATTCTTAGGAAAAATACTAACACATACACCTAAATACACAGTTATATACCCTTTTTTTTCTTTTATGTAGTATGGCACAAAAAGGAGGACAATTTATTGCATTACTTCACAACCTATGTAATGTAAATTTACCTTTTAATAGGATCAATTTTAGAAAGAACATGCCAACTATTTTATAGCTTTTTTAGAGTTATATCTTCTATTAGTTAGGCCCTCATGCTTTTTTGTATAGTTGGAGAAGGAATGGAATTATAGGCACTTGTTTTATGTCAAGATCAATAAGCTAATTAGTCAAAGTCTTATCATATATTACCTTTTATTATGTTTATAGTTATATCATTGTTTGATGTGCATTTAGTTTATTAGCACGCACCAAGTGCAATTGTGCATTCTCCAAGTTATTACTATATTTGGTTTGAAAATTTTGAAATAATATACACCAAGAGTAAGTTCTTTTAACATATGCGTGCATAACATGAAGTTAATTATTTTTTATTCTGGTACTGGTTATTGATGGCTCTTTTACAACTAAGATTCTTATAACTAAATTGACTACTTTATTGTTCATGTCTATGTATTTGCATAATCTACTTTAACAAACTTGATGGATACTACTTAGCAATTGGAGAAAAACAAAAATCTGAAAATATGTTGCAAGTAGAAGCATGTTCCAAGTAAGAATAAGAATGTCTGTTTAGGTCTTTAAGATACAAAGAAGCTAGTAAACCAAATGGAAAACATAAAAGTAAATACAATTTGATGGATTGTATTAAAATCTTTTAGTTCTTTAATAATAATCTTAGTTCTGCCTTCAATATATTTGGCATGCTTTGGGCCTTTTGGGGTTAAATTCCTGCCTACACAGTCTGTATTTTGTTTCCTAATTTTAGATTTTTGTGAATAAAACAATAAACACCAGATTTTTTTAATCATTAAATCTTAAAAAAAGGAAAGAGAAGAAAAAAAACAACCAAAACATAAATTAAAAATATAAAAATTTCAAAACAAAACAGGACTTTATTTATCTTACCAATTACATACTTGCTTTGTGTCTTCATTTCCTCTTATACAAGTATAGACACCTTTAAAACATGATGTAAATTGATGGATTAATTTCTCTACACTTATGGGAATCATTATATATTTTTATTAGTATTTTAAATTCAAAAGAAAGGATATAATCATGTAGATAAGTAAAGGTGTGACTTATTTACTCAAATTATTGATGCAGAGGGTAAGATTGAAAACAAAAAACTTGCATAGATGTGGATGATGCAGTTTATTTGCATATGGCTATGTATACTAAAAGTATAAATATGTAATGATTTTGTTTAATAAAACTCCATTATGTATATATGTATAAATGATTTGGATCTGGATATGGACGAGCCTGATTGGAAATATGAGATTATAAAAATGTGTTATGTATGTTATTTAGAGGCATAGAGACTCAACCCCAAAGGTGATCATTTTTCTTTTTGAATGAAAATTTAAATTTTTATTTAGAAAAAATTAGCGAGACTTTTCCACAAAATAGGTAATATTCAAGATGGTATTTCTTTATTTATCATGCTAGATCAGTTTATGTTTAATTTGTTTATATCTGTTAGTAGTTTTTGGTTCCCGTCTCTGTTCATCTAGTTTTTTATCATTGATCACTTGAGTAGTCAAATTGGATTTGCTTTTCTCTTTATATCAGATTTACAATTTATTTTTTTTTCTTGTTTTTAAGGGTTTCTATTGTATTAATAAGCTACTAGACCAACTTGATTAAATTTAATTTGGTTACTAAAAATAACGAGTATTTTTTGCCACAAGGATTTTTCTCTATTTTGTCAATTCATATATTATTTATATCAGATGATATTATATCTCTTGTATGGAAAAATATATAGCTTGTCCTTCAAAATTGATATCTCTAGAAAACTTTGCTTTATAAGACTAATGACTAAGGTCATTAGTTATGGAAATTTGCTTATCTATTTAGAGCGAGGATCTCAACAAATACAGAACTTGAATTGTTAGTTTCAATGTTTCGCCTTAAAGAAAGCTATTAGAATTTTTCACTTTAGGATGGATTTGAATCTTAACAAAGTGGAGGGTGCATTCAGTTATCAATTGAAGGTATAATATAATTATGTAGGTAGAATGGTGGATTGTCCAATGTCATTCTAAATCCAATTTTAATGTGGAACAATAGAGAATTGGGGGTGGATGTCTAGATCCTTTCCTCCATTCAAAAGTTTCATCAAATTTGGGTCTTGCCATCTTTATACACCCAAACAGAACTTTTGAAAAACGAATGTAATGGTGGAATTTTGTCCTTATCTATAACAATATGTAACGCCAATACATGGGTTTGGTATCCAAAATTCTTTTTCAATTTTGCCTTTCCTTTTATCCCACTATATGTATGTCAGTTATTCTACATTAAAAAACTTCCACTACCTCATCTTCTCTCTTATCACATACATTCAAGTTCTCTCTTATCTCATTAATTCACAATTAAGCAACTTCCATAATTATCTATTTTCTCTCCTACTATCTATCATACTGTTACTGCATAATAGAAAACTTTTTTTCTTTTCTTATTCATCTTTTCTTGCATCCTTCTCACTTTACTTAGATATAACATAAAACCTAATATAAGAATAATTGATACCTAAATTTAAGTTCTAATATTGTTTCTAAAGAAAAGTTTATTATTAAAAAATTCTTTCATTAGTTACGTTAAATAAAAAATTTTCTATCCATTTTTTTATAGTAATTTTGATTAAGATTCTTGTGTTGGATGTAAATTATTGTCGTAGAATTTTTTTATTTGAATATATTTTTAAGGAATAAAAATAAAATAATTCAATAGGGAAACTTTATAAAAAATAAATTTACACAAAATAATTTTTCTCTTATCATACTCTTCTAATATACTCTAGGTACCTACACAGTATATAAGGTCAATTGGCATCTAAATTAAGTTCCAATATTATCCTAGAGAAGTTTACTATTAAAAAAATTTCTCCCGTACATCCGTCAGTTACGTTGAATAAAAAAAACTTTCACACAATTTTTCACACCAATTTTATAAGAGTTTTCTATTGGATGTAAATTATCCATGCAGATTTGTTTTATTATGGATATACTTTTAAAAGAATAAAAGTAAAATAGTTTACAAGGACAATATTTTTTGAAAAAAATTACACAGAATAATTTTTGTACTAATATATGAGAATTCATTTTACATATAATATTCATTCATCTGAATTTATTAGTGGAGTATTTTATAGAAATTATATTTAAGTAATTTTTTTATCTTATAATCATTTTATATTTTGGGATTCAAAATTTTGTATTTTTATTTTTATTCAAGTTTTGTTTTTATGTTTTATTTTAGTTCTGTTAACAAAAAAGTATTAACATTAGTTTTAATGTTTAACTTTTAGGATGAATAAAAAGATGAGATATTCTTTATAAATTTGATGATTAAAAAACTATTTATTATAGAATAAGTTAAGTCTATTTACTGCATAATAGAAAACTTTTTTTCTTTTCTTATTCATCTTTTCTTGCATCCTTCTCACTTTACTTAGATATAACATAAAACCTAATATAAGAATAATTGATACCTAAATTTAAGTTCTAATATTGTTTCTAAAGAAAAGTTTATTATTAAAAAATTCTTTCATTAGTTACGTTAAATAAAAAATTTTATATTTATTTTTTTATAGTAATTTATTTAAGATTTTTGTATTGGATGTAAATTATTATTGCAAATTTTTTTTATTTGAATATATTTTTAAAGAATAAAAATAAAATAATTCAATAGGGACAATTTATAAAAAAATAAATTTACACAAAATAATTTTTCTCTTATCATACTCTTCTAATATACTCTAGGTACCTACACAGTATATAAGGTCAATTGGCATCTAAATTAAGTTCCAATATTATCCTAGAGAAGTTTACTATTAAAAAAATTTCTCCCGTACATCCGTCAGTTACGTTGAATAAAAAAAACTTTCACACAATTTTTCACACCAACTTTATAAGAGTTTTCTATTGGATGTAAATTATCCATGCGAATTTGTTTTATTATGGATATACTTTTAAAAGAATAAAAGTAAAATAGTTTACCAGGACAATATTTTTTAAAAAAAATTACACAAAATAATTTTTGTACTAATATATGAGGATTCATTCTATATATAATATTCATTCATCTGAATTTATTAGTGGAGTATTTTATAGAAATTATATTTAAGTAATTTTTTTTATCTTATAATCATTTTATATTTTGGGATTCAAAATTTTGTATTTTTATTTTTATTCAAGTTTTGTTTTTATGTTTTATTTTAGTTCTGTTAACAAAAAAGTATTAACATTAGTTTTAATGTTTAACTTTTAGGATGAATAAAAAGATGAGATATTCTTTATAAATTTGATGATTAAAAAACCCAGCAAACCGACCATAAATCTCGGTAACAAACATATCCAAACTGAAACAACCATTTGACTAAAAACACACGTGAGTCACACACTATCCTCTAGCCGTTACCAACAACAACGGAACTCATCATCTGATCCACGAATATCGGAACAACCAAGTAACATACATCACTTCATTTCATTTATAAAACCAAACCTAAAGCAACCTAGGAAGGGCAGGTTACATGTTACTAATTCTAGTTTATTTCTCTTATTCTCTGATAATACTTATTCTTACTTGAGCGTCGGAGTGCTTGTTGCAGGTGCTCCCGCCGCCGTGTTTCAAGGTACCGAGGTTCTCTTGCAACGCTGCCCCCTGGACGACATATAAGCTCTCCAAAAGACACAAGCAGCTAACTTTGACGTCGTATACCTCGGTTCGCCTAGGACGGAACATTTGGCGCCCACCGTGGGGCCGGAAAGTCACACTGACCCCACTCTTTTTCCATATAGTATTTTAAATTTTCTTTCTACGCAGGGTTTTTCAACCTTCACACATGGCCGATAATGGAGTTCACCAACCCACCCAGGCCGAGCTCATGGCCCAAATGGCTGAGCTACAAGCAGAAGTCAAGAGACTTGCCGAATTATCAACCCTGAACAACGCCAGCAAACAGGAAGACAATTCCAAAGGTTCAACCCAGGGCGGCGTAGACCTTTTAGGCATCAACCACCCAAAGGAGAAGCTGACCTTAGATAACCCGTTCTCTGAAGATATCACAAATTACCAGATGCCAAAGTACTTTACACTACCCTCCTCGCTCGAGCCATATAAGGGGATTGGTGACCCCCGGGCTCATATTAAGAAATTTCAGTCTATGATATTTTTTAATGGACCTAATAACGAACCTGTGCTTTGCAGAGCTTTTCCTACATACCTTGACGGAGCTGCTCTACTTTGGTTTTCAAAGTTACCTGCTGGGTCAACCTCTTCTTTTGAAGAGTTAGCAAGGTCCTTCATAGACTACTTTACAGCAGCACGAATTTACGTACACGGATTGGACTATCTCAGCACTATTCGCCAGGGTCCCCAAGAATGTTTGAAAGATTATATGACCAGATTTACAGAAGCGACCATGGAAATATAAGATCTGAACCCAGCCATCCACCTACACGCCCTCAAAGCTGGTCTACGGCCTAGAAAGTTCAGAGAGACAATCGCAGTCACAAAGCCGAAGACGTTAGAAGAATTTCGAGAAAGAGCGGCCGGACAAATGGAGATCGAAGAACTCCGTGAAGCCAACAGAACAGAAAGAAAACCTAGAAAAGAGAAAGATAGGATACCAAGGTCGGCGAATAATAAAGAGCTCAGCAAACCGTTCAAGCTCACCCCAAAATTTGACAACTACACCAGATTCAACACAAGGAGGGAAAAGATAATCAAAGAAATACTCAACACTAAAATCATCAAACCACCGACAAGGGTTGGGAGCTACCAGGATCAGAGATTTGTCGACAAAAGTAAACACTGTGCCTTCCACCAAAAGTACGGACACACAACCAACGAATGCGTGATAGCTAAAGATCTATTGGAGAGATTAGCTTGATAAGGCCTCCTAGATAAATACGTCAAAGGAAGAAAACACAAAGAGGGAGATAGAGACAAAGAGGAACGCCAACAAACCTCAGCGAACAAGGAAGCCAATAAGTGGCCCAACAACTCACCACCTAAAGGGGTCATAAACTACATATCAGGAGGATTCGCTGGAGGAGGTGAAACAAACTTGGCAAGAAAGCGCAGCTATCGCACAATGCTGGCAATAGAAGCGACAACACCACATAGCAGCAAGGACGCATCTGACCTGGAAATCACTTTCAACCAAGAGGATATATCCTCGGCTGCACCACACTCAGACGACCCAGTAGTAATTTCTATCCAGACAGGCGACTTGTTGGTAAGAAAAGTCCTTCTGGACCCAGGTAGCAGTGCCGACGTTCTGTTTTATAATACTTTTTTAAAAATGAAAATATCCGAAAGACTTATACAACCCTCCTCCGGAGAATTAGTCGGATTCTCTGGAGAAAAGGTGCCAATCAAGGGTTACATATGGTTGAGGACAATGATGGGAAACCACCCATTATCACGCACCATTAACATACAATATCTCGTAGTTGACTGCCCTAGTCCTTATAACATTATCCTTGGAAGACCTGCTCTGAACATGTTCAGGGCAGTAGTTTCAACTTTTCATCTATGTGTCAAATTCCAGGCACAGGACGGAGAGATAGGGACACTCCATTCAAACCGGCAATAAGCTCGGCAATGCTATAATGTAAGCCTAAGAAGGTCGGCTCCGAGAAAAGGGTTCCAACAAGAAGTCAAAGCAATTCATAACACAAGTGAGGTACTCTCTCTGGCAGAGCTGGACCCTCGCGAGGACACCCAAGAAAGGCCTCAACCAGCAGACAAACTACAGGAAGTCCAGCTGATGGCGAAGCCTGAACAAGTTACATACATCGGTCAAGCACTACAAGGTAAAGAAAGAGCCGAGTTTGTAAAAGTATTGCAAGACAATGCGGACCTATTTTCCTGGACTCTAGCAGATATGCCAGGAATAGATCCAAACATAATCTGCCACAAGCTCGCCACCAACCAAACAAGCCGACCTATAGCCCAGAAGAAAAGGAATCTGGGAGCAGAAAAATCAAAGGCAGCACTAGAAGAAACCAAGAAACTGCTTAAAGCTAACTTCATCAAAGAAATCAGATTTACCACATGGCTTTCAAACGTGGTAACGGTAAGGAAAAACTCAGGTAAATGGCGCATGTGCGTCGACTTTACAGATTTAAATAAGGCATGCCCCAAAGATGCCTATCCTTTACCTTGTATTGATAAACTCGTAGACAGTGCATCAGGTTTCAAAAGCTTGAGCTTCATGGACGCATACTCTGGTTACAACCAGATACTCATGCATCCAGAAGACCAAAGCAAAACGGCATTTATAACTGAGCATGGAAATTTTTGTTATAGAGTAATGCCATTTGGTCTAAAGAATTCAGGTGCAACCTACCAACGCCTGATGGACAAGGTATTCCATCACCAAGTTGTTCATAGCTCTTGAAAATGAAAATAAAGATGGAGAATACATCATGAAACTAGAAATTGCAAAGAAAGTAAATACAGAGAGTAATTCCTCAGCCCTCCAGAACTATTTTACAATTCAAAGCTACTCTTATATATACTACTCTTCTCAGCTTCTAGTTCATTCTTCAAGTCTTGGGCCTTTGGATCTTAAGTTTGAATCAGTTCCTTTCTTTATTTGGGCTTGGCTTTACTTGCAGAGAGAAAGTACGGAGTGGGCAGAGACTTAAGCTCAGGACGTTAGGGGTGTTAACATTTAGTGAGAATATAAGTTCGAGAACGTTAGTGACACTTAACATTGTCACTAACGTTCCAATGCACCCTTTTGCCTCACGTTAAAACGCACGTTAACTGGGTTAACGTGGCTTTTAATGTTGCCTTGTTGGTTCATTCCATTACTGGCTTTCAGACCTTTATCCTGTCCTAAAACACCCACTTTGTTCATATCCCATGAGACTTTTATTCGTTGATCCTTTTATTGTTATTACAAGGGTTGTTTGTGTTATTTTAGGCTAGGTGCTCTGTAAGGGGGCAACTCTTTAAGATAAGCTTTCAGCCAACACTCCCGAACCAGTTGGTTCAAGGTGCTAGGTGTTGAGACACCCCTAAGGACTTACTCCCTCAAGCCTATCCCCCATACATACACACTACAAGCATTTAGTTTATTTATTCTCTTTTCTTGAGACCTTGGTGTCCAGCACCTCTTTGGGTTACTAAGTGTTCTGTGGTGAAGGTTACTCTTGATAGTGGACTTTCAGCTGATAATCCCGAGTTAGTTAACCCAAGTTACCAAGTGATAAGGCACCCCTAAGAGCTTATTCATCCAAGTAGATCCCTCACATAAGAGCACCACAGACACTTGCCTCAAGCTTAAAACCATTGATGCCTAACCTTATTGCTTACTCTTTTTCTTTTGTTTTTCACTTCCATTGTTCTTTCCCTTTTTTCTTCTTAGGATCTTGTTATTAACTTAGTCTCATGGGTGTATCCAAAGCAAAGTATTCAGGATAGATAGTTGTCCTCCTAGCCTTGTGGTTGAACCAACTTAGCTAACTTATGACTACCCCAAAGATTCATGAATGCACTTCCATAATTTGAACTCCACTCTGGTCTTTTAAAAACATAAGCATTCTCTTTTTATTTGATTTAAAGGGACAAGCTTACAAGTAGGTTAAGTGAAGGTGCAGTGACATAAAGACCAGTGCATATAGACTCTCTTCAATACCAAAAACAAAAAATAACATGATTTGAAAAAGGTTTAAACATAACATGGAAGCAAGTTCTATTTCATACAAGATCTTCCTTATTCAAAACACAGAGAAAGATGGAACAAAGAAGGAACTCCACCACCTTTTACTGTTGTGGGTGTCCACGCTCTTTTCCTCGCTTGTCCTCCTTGTTTCCTCTTGCATTTCCTCGCATCCGTGCCAATCTTGCTTTCTTCCAATCCTCAAGTGCCTTCCTCACTGACTCATGACTCTCTTCCACCCTTTGTCTTTCCCTTCGTGCTAATTCATCCTTCATTTCATCATACTTGGCTATTCCTGGATGCAATATTGGCAGCTGTCCCACTAAGTAGCCGAGCCTGGCTTGAGTATTTATCTAATGTCCTGTTTGACTCATGTAAACTCCTTCTGCGAATGCCCTTTGCTCGTCCAATAGTTCTGCCTGTTCTATTTGTCTTTGATGCATCTCATGTATGTGTGCCCCTTGATGTGCTTGGATGTTGATTAGCCTCTGGGTGGATTCTTGTTGCTCGTTTTGCTTTTGTTCCATCCTGTTGAATGCTTCTCCCCATTGTTGTCCTTGGCTTAATTGCTGTTCCATCATTTGCCTTTGCCACTCATCTTGCTGAGTCATCCATCTTGAGAGGGACTCCTCTTGCTGCCCCATCATCTGTAGTTGAAGTTCTCTCTGTGCTCCTTGGCTCTCCAAATATTGCTGAGAAAGTCCACTAATGGCCTCCTGCAATTGCTGCATATCCAAAGTGGTTGGTGCTTGCCCTTCAGCTTGTCCTTCTACTACTTGAGGGGCTGTCCTCTTTCTTTGCTTCCGTTGAGGCAGGGGGAATGCTGCAGCATTCATCCTTCGGACCGTTATTGGAATGCCTTCCTTTATCCAAACGGGGTTCTCATCTTCAAAAACCACTCTAGCTTTCTTGCATATTCGGTAAATGGTGCTGGGGTAACCTAATGTTCCTCTTGAGTCGCTTTTCTCTGCCATCTTTCTATGAACTTTGATTTCTCCTCCCTTGAGTATACAATGCAACATTTTTGCTCTCTCGAGATTCACCTCCGAGTTGTTTGCAGCTGGGAGAATAGACCTTCTCACTAGCTCGAACCACCCCTTAGCTTCAGGAGTGAGATCTGTTCTCTTAATGAACTTTGGTTTATTTCATGCACCCCTTTCCCAATCAGCTCCTGGTACACACAGGTCTAGTAAAAGCTGGTCATAATTGGGGTTGTTGTCCAATCTTGAGTGGTAACTTTCTTCTTCAAATGGTATAGACCGTAGCTTCAATGCCCTCATTACACTCATGGGACCAAAATCCACCATGGTTCCTCTCACAAAGCTTGTATATGACTCATCTTTCTTATCATACCTGACTGCATTTGCATAGAATTCTCTTATGAGATTTGCATTCACCTTAGTGACCGGGTCAGTGAGGAGCTCCCATCTTCTCCTTTCTACCTTCTCTGTGATTTCGGGGCATTCAGTCTTCTTAACTTAAAATCCCAGCTCATAAATGATTTCCTTATCAACCATCCACCCGTATTGCAATGCATGATGCAAGCTTCTAAATCTCTTCTCATCATAAGGGTGTTCTTCCATGGGTTCCTTCCCCTCCCTTCTCTTAGAACTTGAAGATGCCATGAATGATGACTTAATATGTGAAGGTGGTAAGGTTGTGGAGACTTTTGGTTGTTTAGGGTTTTATGGCAATGAGGAGAGTGAGGGGAGGAATGTTTTGTACTGAATTGAAGGGTGTGAAGGGTGTGTAATGACAATGAAGGGTGGTACGAACAAGGGTCATTTAAATAGAGAAGTTGTGAGAGAATGGAGGGTGTAGATTGATGAAGTGGTCACTTGATGGACGGTTGGGGTTATGCATGGCTAAAAGACAAGGATCATCACTTTATGATGGGGATTGCTCGGTCTTCTAGGGCTCCATTTTTTTCAATGTTGCATGGCAACATTTTCCAATGTCTTCCCTTTTTAGAACAAGTGTGTAGCCCCTCCTTTTGTGGTGTCCGAACCTTCTTTGTTTGGTTGTCCAATCTATCCCTTTTAATGCTCCTTTTCTTTTCCTATAAAGACAAGCTAAGAAAAGTAAGAAAAGAGATTAACATGACCATATGACTTTACGGCTAATATTACTAAAAGGTAGGAAGAGATTTGATTGTTTATTTATGAATTCTATCTTACTAACTAACTATTGGTGGTCCTCATATGCAGTTTGGGGGCACCATGGGGTGACACCAAACTTAGTTTGAAGCCCTGTGATGAAAGTTTTGTGTTCAAAGCTCCCAAGACTAGCATGCAATTTGGTTTGCTTTGAACACCAAACTTGTTCCTCACTATATTCTGCATAAGAAGATTTTCACCAATTGTTTGTTAAGTTTGGATTGAAGCCCATAAAGATTGACTTATTCATTATCATCTGAAAGCATATAAAACATGGGTTGCCTCCCATGAAGCGCTTCTTTAGCATCACTAGCTTGACGTTTTTCCTTCATCATGGTGGTTGGTAGTGCTTAAAGTCCTCCCCTCTTGCTGTGGACTTGTATCCATTGGTTGGATCAATGATTTCCACATGTTCCAGGGAAAGAACTCTGTTGATAGTGAAGACCTTGGGTAATTGAGAGGGCACAGTAGGGAGATTAGGGGGAATATCTGGGAAGTAGGCTGAGACAACTCTATCCCCTGGAGAGAAGTCTTCCGTAGGGATCTTCTTGTTCCTCCATTTCCTTGGTACCTTCTTCTTTGTTTCTTTTGAGGTTGCCTTCCCCTTGGTGACCTCTTTTCTCCAAGGAGTTGTGATGCTGTCTTCACCTGCCTCTAGAGGTTTGGGTTCCTCCAATTTTTCATTAAGCTATGGCAGTTGCTGTTTTTCTTGTTTATCAATTGAGGGGGTTTCAGAATGAACTAGCTGTGCTTCAGTGATTGTCTCCTCCTTCAGTGTCTCCTTATCGTTTGTGCTTAGTTCCTTGTCCTCTTGATCTGTCTCTTGTGAGGAGTTGAAAACATTGAAGCTGAGTTGTTCATCATGGATTCTCAATATTAGCTCCCCTTTCTCTACATCAATAAGTGCTCTGGCCGTAGCTAGAAATGGTCTTCCCAATATGATTGGGTGAGTGTGACTTTCTTCCATGTCCAGAATGACAAAGTCTGTTGGGAGAAAGTACTTCCCAACCTTTAGCAACACATTTTTCACCACTCCTATTGCTTGCTTTTGAGTTTTATCAGCCAGTCTGATAATGACATCTGTGGGCATTATCTCATTGATCTGCAGCCTCTTCACCAGGGATAAGGGCAGTAAGTTGATGCTGGCCCCTAAATCACATAGTGCTCTATCGAACATGTTTTCTCCTATGGCACAAGGTATATGAAAACTTCCTGGGTCTCTTCTTTTTGTAGGCAATTCAGGTTGAATAAGGGCACTGCATTCCTTGTTCATCAGTATAGTCTGCCCTCCCTTGAGTGAGCTTTTCCTGGGAAGAAGTTTCTTCATATATTTGATGAATGCGGGCATTTGTTGAATTGCCTTGATGAATGGTATGTTCACATGCAGAGATGCAAACAAGTCTAGGAACCTTNGTTTTCTCCTATGGCACAAGGTATATGAAAACTTCCTGGGTCTCTTCTTTTTGTAGGCAACTCAGGTTGAATAAGGGCACTGCATTCCTTGTTCATCACTATAGTCTGCCCTCCCTTGAGTGAGATTTTCCTGGGAAGAAGTTCCTTCATATATTTGATGAATGTGGGCATTTGTTGAATTGCCTTGATGAATGGTATGTTCACATGCAGAGATGCAAACAAGTCTAGGAACCTTGAGTATATTCTTTTTCCCACGGCACCATTGAGCAGTTGGGGGAATGGTGCATAGAGCTTCAGCAGCTCTTGTTGTGAGATTTCTGGTTCTTTGTGATCTCTATCCTCCTCCTTTGTTGAGTTGTCTTTAGGTTGTTTGCACATTTTGCCTTGCTTGTCTTCAATCTCTTGATCACTTGTAGTGACCATTTTGCAATCTTCCCATCTTACTTTCTTTGCTTCTCCCTTGAGTTTTTCTCAGTGTCACTTGGGAAACTATCAGTAGGTTTGGGAATCTTCTCAGCTAAATATCCCACCTGGAATTCCAGCTTCCTAATGGTTTCTCCCTGGTTCTTAATATTGGCTCGCACCTCCTCTTTGAACACCTTATTTTCTTGAATCTCTTGGCTTATTCCTTCCAGTAAGGCTTCAATCTTAGAGAGCCTGTCATCAATTGATGAGTGGTTCGGAGCAGATGTGCTGTTTTGGTTTTGATAAGTATGTGGAGAAGTGTTGTTGTGGGGGTGTTGAGATGTCCTCTGGGTGAATTGTTGATGAGCTGCATTGTTGTTGGAGTTGTAACGTCTCTGGTCTTGGTTTTGATCTTGCTCACTTCCCCACCCAAAGTTCGGGTGATTTCTCCATCCAGGGTTGTAAGTCTTGGAGTATGGATCATAGTTTTTCCTTGGTGAATTCCCAATGTAGTTGGCTTGCTCCTGACTCCCTTCTGCTTCTTGGTTTACTCCTTCTTGTGTTGTTGATGAAGTGGAGATTGCTGCTACTTGGTTTATCTCCATCTTCTTGGTGAGGTCAGCCAGCTGCTGGGTAATGAGCTTGTTTTGGGCCAACAGAGCATCTACATTGTTTAGCTCCATCACTCCTCTTGTGTTCCCTCTTTCGGAAGCATAGAAGTAGTCGTTTTCTGCTACTGTTTCAATAACATCTATAGCTTCCTCAATGGTCTTCTTCTTGTTCAAAGACCCTCCAGAGGAATGGTCTACTGCCTTCTTTGACTCATAAGAGAGCCCTTCATAGAAAATGTGCAGCTGGACCCATTCGTTAAACATGTCAGGTGGACACCTTCTTGTTAAGTCTTTGAACCTCTCCCATGCTTCATACAGAGTCTCACCATCCTGTTGCCTGAAGGTTTGGACCTCAGCTCTCAGCCTATTGATTCGTTGAGGAGGGTAGAATCTTGCTAAAAATTTGTTCACCACATCCTCCCAAGTTGTCAAGCTCTCCCTTGGGAAGGATTCCAGCCACTTGGCTGCTTTGTTTCTGAGTGAGAAGGGAAATAAGAGCAATCTATAGGCGTCAGGATGAACACCATTAGATTTCACTGTGTCACATATTCTCAGGAAGGTGGTCAAATGTTGGTTGGGATCTTCTTGAACACCTCCTCCAAACAAACAGTTGTTCTGAACAAGGGTGATGAGCTACGGTTTTAGTTCAAAATTATTGGCATGGATGGTTGGCTTTTGAATGCTACTTCCACAGTTTCTTGGGTTTGGATTGATGTAAGAGCCTAAAGCTC
>NC_029791.2:41536758-41556529 GCF_000816755.2 Arachis ipaensis | reverse complement strand
TCTTCATTCCTCTTCCAAGGTTCAAAAGAGATCCAAGTTTGAATAGCTTCTCTTCCAAGATAACTACTCAATTGGATGAAGATCGAAAGCTTTCAAGTAAAATCAAGAGGAAAGATAGAAGAAGAACAATGAAAATTAGTATTGATCCATCAAATTACAACAGAGCTCCCTAACCCAATGAAAGGGGTTTAGTTGTTCATAGCTCTTGAAAATGAAAATAAAGATGGAGAATACATCATGAAACTAGAAATTGCAAAGAAAGTAAATACAGAGAGTAATTCCTCATCCCTCCAGAACTATTTTACAATTCAAAGCTACTCTTATATATACTACTCTTCTCAGCTTCTAGTTCATTCTTCAAGTCTTGGGCCTTTGGATCTTGAGTTTGAATCAGTTCCTTTCTTTATTTGGGCTTGGCTTTACTTGCAGAGAGAAAGTACGGAGTGGGCAGAGACTTAAGCTCAGGACGTTAGGGGTGTTAACATTTAGTGAGAATATAAGTTCGAGAACGTTAGTGACACTTAACATTGTCACTAACGTTCCAATGCACCCTTTTGCCTCACGTTAAATCCCACGTTAACTAGGTTAACGTGGCTTTTAATGTTGCCTTGTTAATCCTTCGAGAACGTTAGTGACACTCAACATTGTCACTAACGTTCCAGTGTGCCCCTTCTTGTTTCACGTTAAAGCCCACGTTAACTAGGTTAACGTGGCTTCTAACGTGGTCCTTGCCAACCTTCGAGAACGTTAGTGACACTCAACATTGTCACTAACGTTCCAATGTGCCCCTGAGTCTCTCGTTAGAGTCCACGTTAACTAGGTTAACGTGGCCTCTAACGTTGCCATCTTTAGCCATCCCAACGTTAGTGACAATGTTGAGTGTCACTAACGTTCTCGAAGGTTGGCAAGGACCACGTTAGAAGCCACGTTAACCTAGTTAACGTGGGCTTTAACGTGAAACAAGAAGGGGCACACTGGAACGTTAGTGACAATGTTGAGTGTCACTAACGTTGGCTCAACTTCTTTTCTCCACGTTAGAGTTCATGTTAACTTGGTTAACGTGACTCTCTAACGTGGGCATTGATGGCTTTTTGAGAGTGTTATTGGCAGTCACTTTTCTTATTAATCTTTGCAAGTTACCTCCCTTTTTCTTGCTCCTTTTTGGTCCTGAAATTAAGCAACAAAGTGCATCAAAGCTCTAGTCCAAGTCATGAGTAATGCAACATAATATTTGTCACTAAACTTATGCAAAATCCTCATAAAATCATGTAAAATGCACAATGTATGCTTGAGTCAAGGCATAAGTGAAAATTTACCTAAAACTAGCTTATTTCCTAAAGAAATGCATGAAACTAACCTAAAAACAGTCAAGAAAAGGTCAGTGAAACTGGCCAAAATGCCCTGGCATCAACCAAATAGGTCGGAACATGGAAATTTATGTCGACGATATGGTCGCCAAGACCACCCAGGAGAAGTCACACTGCGACAACCTTAAAGAGATATTCGAACAGATACGAACATACAAGATGAGACTCAACCCAGAAAAATGCGCCTTTGGGGTGCAAGGTGGCAAATTCCTCGGATTTATGCTAACTTCACGAGGAATCGAAGCAAACCCCGAAAAATGTGAAGCAATACTCAACATGGCGAGCCCTAGAACAATAAAAGAAGTACAACAATTGGCAGGAAAGGTAGCAGCACTATCTCGGTTCCTACCATCAGCATCAAGCCGATCATACCATTTCTTCCAAACAATAACAAAGAACAAAAAGTTTCAATGGACAGAGGAATGTGAGAAAGCGTTCACCGAGCTCAAAACCATTTTGTCATCTCCACCAGTACTGCAAAGACCAGATGTCGGTAAACCGCTATACTTATATTTATCTGTTTCTAATCATTCTATAAGCTCGGCCTTAGTCCTTGAGACAGAAAAAGCACAACAACCGGTATACTTCGTCAGTAGAGTCATGCAATCCACAGAACAGAGGTATCCGAAGATAGAACAGCTAGCCTTAGCACTCGTAACAACAACGAGAAGACTCAGACACTACTTCCAGAGCTACACAGTAATAGTACGGACAAACCAACCGCTAAGACAAATACTGACAAAACCAGAACTAGCTGGACGACTAACTAAATGGTCCATCGAGCTCTCAGAATTCGACATCCAATTTCAACCAAGGTCAGCCTTAAAAGCACAGATCCTCGCTGACTTTATATCAGAACTAACCTCAGACGTACACAACAAATGCTGGGAACTACATGTCGACGGAGCATCCAGCAAGGGAGGAAGCGGAGCTGGGATAATTCTGAAAGAAGGGGACACTGTGGTGGCTGAGCAATCTCTCCAGTTCCACTTCCCAGCAAACAATAATCAGGCAGAGTATGAGGCCCTTATAGCCAGACTCAAGCTCGCCCTCAACCTCCAGGTACAAAGTCTAACAGCTCACTGCGATTCTCTCTTGGTGGTTCAACAAATCCAAGGAGAATATCAGGTAAATGATCCCTTGCTAGAGCGATATTGGCTCGTAGCAAAGGATCTTATTTCAAAATTCAGTTCATTCATTATTCTACATGTGCATAGAGATAAGAATATTAGAGCCGATGTATTATCCAAACTTGCCGCCACTAGATCAGACACACAAACGTCGGCATTATCACAACTCACACTTAAAAAACCCAGTATTGAATTACTATCTATAAGCATTAACCACCTCCATGATTGGAGAACACCTTTTCTTGAATACATCAACACAGGCACCATACCCAGAGACGAGCTCAACATGCAACACTTCAAGCGAAGAGCAAGTCTCTATACAAACATAGGTGGAGAACTATACAGACGAGGTATCTCACAACCATTACTAAAGTGCCTAAACACTGAGGAGGCAAGGGAGGTGATGGACGAAGTTCATGAGGGCATATGCGGAAACCACATCGGAGGACGAGCTCTCGCCGCAAAGATCGTCCGAACAGGATACTATTGGCCAACCATGAAAAGAGATTGCATAACAAAAGTCAAGAAATGTGACAAATGCCAAAAACATGAGGCTATCTCTACAAAGCCGGCTGAGGTATTACACAGCAGGGAGGTAGCTGGCCTTTCCATAGATGGGGGCTTGATATTCTCGGCCCATTTCCAACAGCGCCAGGACAGGTAAAATTTCTTTTACTATCAATAGACTACTTCTCAAAATGGATAGAAGCACAACCCTTAGCAAAAATAACAGTCGAAAAGGTAAGATCTTTCATATGGAGAAACATAATATGCAGATTTGGAATACCAAAGGAAATAATATCAGACAATGGCAGACATTTTACAGATAATAAGCTCGGCTCATTTCTAAAAAAATTTAATATACAGCATCATTTTAGCTCGGTCGAACACCCACAGAGCAATGGGCAGGCCGAGACTGCTAACCGAATTATATTGCAGGCAATGAAAAGAAAGCTTGACAATGCAAAAGGTGAATGGGCCGAGCTGATCCCAGAAATATTGTGGAGTTACAACACAACAATACAAACCACCACAGGCGAAACACCTTTCAAACTAGTGTATGGATCAGAAGCGCTAATCCCAGTAGAGGTCGGGACTCCTACAATCAGAACCGAACTATACGATGAACAGTACAACACACGCATAAGGAGCACCGAGCTTGACCTCGTCGAAGAAGACATAGATATTGCGGCAATTAAACAAAGAGCCATGAAGCAATTGGCGGAAAGAAAACACAGTAGAAAAGTCATTCCAAGAACATTTACTAAGGACGACTTAGTCCTCAGATGAACCGAAGATGCAAGACGGCCCCCTTCGCATGGCAAGCTCGCCGCAAACTAGGAAGGACCTTTTCGAATAGCAAAAGTACTCGGAATGGGAGCTTATCAACTCCACACACTTCAAGGCAACCCAGTATCAGGGAACTGGAATGTTTCATCATTAAAAATGTATAGATCATAAGTTGTACTATTAGCGGATGAAGGTACTCTTTTTCCCCCTTAAGAGCTTTTTCCCAAAAAAGGGTTTTGCCTAAGGAGGGTTTTAATGAGGCCGGACGCCCAATATATTCAAATCAACATGAACGATACTCTTCAAGCAAATCCAATTCTAACAAACAAAGTACAAGAGCAATAAAGCATACAAACATCACAACAAAGTGATATCGTTAACTTGGCTTAACCTCGGCCAAAGACAAAACATTATCCGAGTTCAACATGTCAAAACAAGGTGACCACATCTCGGCCACCAAAAACCAAAAGTCAGACAAAAACTAAAAAAGTTATCAATACATATCCAAAGAAAACAAAGCAAAACAAATTAAGAAGGAGGAGCGTTCTCATCATGCTCCTCCATAGTACCATCTACAACCAACTTTCCACTAACTACTATCTTAGTCATGTCAAGCTGACCGCAATCAAACTCCGGAGCCAATACAGAAATTTGACTAACAGCATGCTCAAAACCACAAGAGAACATCTCCATGACATTTTCTTCCAATTCATGAACACGAGAAGTAAGCCGACCCTTAGCAACATCATTCTCCATGACCTCAGCCTGCAGCAACCGAATCTGATCTCTCAAGCGAGTCACCTCCTCCTCAAATTCCTTTACCTTAGCCACAGCACCAATAACAGCATCATCTCTCTCCTTCACAGATTTCTCCAGTTCAGCAATCCTCGTACCACATGACTTCTCCAAATCGGCAATTTTGTTTACAGCCTCTTGCTGTTCAGCACCGATGAGCTCGGTGGTTCGACCAACACACATCAGGCGAGAGGCAACAATCTAAACAAAGTTTGGAGCCGAAATAAAGATCAAGAAATCAAATAAAAACATCTGAATAGCTCGGACTACGATGAACATTACCTGAACGAACTTCCCAAGCGCTTCCATGCCTACCCGACGAGTCATAAGCATATCACTAGGATACTGAGACACTTTATCAGAGAGATCGGCGAAGTCAAATTGATCACTCCAGAGAGAATGTGATCCAGATCCTGGGATAAAACCATGAAGTTTCTTCTGCCGATCAAAAGCAAACCTACAACCTCCAGTAACCTCCTTATTATCCTCTGAAATCACCTCCACAGATCTCTCAACATTATCCCTCTTCCTTTTGAAAGAAAACACTGGCTGAGCAACAGATTGGGCGGCATCACCACCCTCTTCATTAACAACCACAGAAGCATCAGTAAGCTTTTCTTTTTTCTTCTTAAGAAAAGACTGAAGACGCGAAGGATCAAGGAGAGGAACTCGCCCACCTGCATAGAAGCGAAAAAGTTCAGCATGAATAAAATAAATAGGGGGCGAAAATGCAAAAAATCAAGAAATACCTAAATATGCTTTCAAACCCTCCATATCCCCAGAATCGTGATAACGAAGAAGGTCAGGGATAGATAAACACTCCCCTCCAGCAAAACTCTCAACTAAAAAATCTATCAATCACTCCTCCTCCTCACTCCGTTCAACAGCTTCAAGAATTTGACAAGGTTTCGAACACCAATATAGGGAAAACCGCTCTATCAACTCGTCGTCAAGATAAAAAGGGTACTCGGACTCCACTGATCTCACTTTCACAAACAAAGACTTAAAATTCTTGAAAGAAGACTTATAAAGAAGGAAGAGCGAACGACCAGGGTAACTACTCAAACATACTCACAACCCCTTTCGGACCCCCTTCGCTTGAAACATAGAGAAAAACACAGCGAGAGAACATGGAATAGTCAGAAAACTCATTAAACACTGGAAAGCACGAAGAAACGCCCATGAGTTAGGGTGTAACTGTGAAGGCGCACAATTTAGCTGAGTTAAAATGTCACACTCAAACGCAGAAAATGGAAACCTAACATGAAGTTCAATGAGACAAGGCATATAGGAGTAGAAGTACTGCCAATCCCCCCTCCTCTAGCAAACCCTATCTTCACTAGAACAGGGGAGGAATTCAACGATAGTACCAGAACCCTCTTTCACAACATGTAAACCCCGAAGCTCAATCATGGAATCAACACTAACAAATGAAGAGGAGCGAGTCCTCACGTCATCATGAACCCAGTAATATGGATTAGCTTTATCCTCTTCCACAACTTTATCTTTTTCCTTATTTCTCGCCATCTCAGAAGAAGGAACAGAGAAACGAAAACAAACTACAGAGAAAAAGACAAACCTTTAGAAGTCATGGCAAGAGTCAGCAAATAGAAAAAATTTGAAACAGCAATGAAATTTCCAAAGCAAGGAAAAATTATTGCAAGCCCACTAACTTAGTGGGTAACTTAACTCGCAACCGTTAAACAAAGCATGAAAATCCCAAACGGCAAAGAAGTGCATTAAAAACGGGCACATTTTGCAAGAAGAAACAACAAAAGTCTTCCAAAAGTCATTCAAAATTCCCACGAAGACCACTTTAAAGCCCGAAGACGAGAAGAAACAAAAATAAGCTCGCCTACCATCCACACACGATGCCAGCCGAGCTTGGGGGCTATGACGTGTACCCCGCTAAGATCGGAATTAACATCAACATCAGCAAACCGACCATAAATCCCGGTAACAAACATATCCAAACTGAAACAACCATTTGACTAAAAACACACGTGAGTCACACACTATCCTCTAGCCGTTACCAATAACAACAGAACTCATCATCTGATCCACGAATATCGGAACAACCAAGCAACATACAGCACTTCATTTCATCTATAAAACCAAACCTAAAGCAACCTAGGAAGGGCAGGTTACATGTTACTAATTCTAGTTTATTTCTCTTATTCTCTGATAATACTTATTCTTACCTGAGCGTCGGAGTGCTTGTTGCAGGTGCTCCCGCCGCCGTGTTTCAAGGTACCGAGGTTCTCTTGCAACGCTGCCCCCTGGACGACATATAAGCTCTCCAAAAGACACAAGCAGCTAACTTTGACGTCGTATACCTCGGTTCGCTTAGGACGGAACAATGACTATAGAGTATAATTTAAACAACTATAAATAAGTAACATAAGTAATAAAAAATGGACATAAAATTTAATTCTTTTGTTATTTGGTACAAAAATAAATATAATAAAATAAATCACTGTTCTCATACATAATGACATAAAATTGAACATTATCCTTTTCTAGAGTCATCTAATTTTTTAGTTTTTATCCTTATTTTTGTACTTTATTTTAATTTTATTAAACCAAAAAGTACTAACGTCATTTAACTTTAATTTTTAACTTTTATCATAAATGAATATGTGACTTTGAATGTATTAGATAATAAAAAAAACTCATAATTAAAAAAAAGGTTAAATTTACTCATTCGTTACATTTATAAGAGTGTAGATGATACACATAAGAGTTACGCGATTTTTTTTTGAACTTTTATTTTTAAAGTAGTATTCACTTCTGAGTGTAATAATTATGAATTAATATATGTTGGTAACTAATTTCGATTGAAAAGAAGATAGAAAGAGAATAAAAACTGAGGAAGGAAGAGAGAACAAACTAATATAAGAGTGGTGGTGAAGTATATGTAGATAGATAATGATAAGGAAAAAGAGTAATAAAAACAAAAATTAAAAATTCTAAAGAATAATAAAACTAAAGATAATTTAAAATGTTGAATATAAAATTATATGAAATAAAATTTTTTTAGCTATTAAAAATATGCGAGAGAAAGAGTTGTTTAAATATAAATTTTTATATCTGCTTCAAATTAAATATAATTGAGAAATAAATTCAGTGTTGTCTTCCTTTATACGCCTCATTTGAATCAATTTCTAATATTTATTATCTATATTGTTTCTATAAACATAACGTGCCTGACATAGTTCTGGTCAGGTGCAAGTATTACTACCACATGTTTTCATTGTTACACATATTTCCTTCATTTTATCTTTGGTGAGAATGTCATTTCTACTTTGTACAGACCATGACAAATGAAATTCTAAAGTGATGAAATCATTGATGCTCATTTTCTGAAAAAAATTAATCTAAATATATGTTGTTCTGCTTAGGTCTTTAAGATACAAAGAAGCTAGTCAACCAAATGGGGGCATAAAAGTAAATACAATTGGATGGATTGTATTAAAATCTTTTAGTTCTTTAAAGGTGTTGCTGTATTTTATGTGAATTAGTGGTAATTTTTCTAGTCTACATATCTGTGAAATGTTAATTGTGTGGTGATGTATTTTTATAAATTGTAGGTGTATGTTGATTTTTTGGAGATGGAGCCGTCGGATAGCGATTTTTTTGGAATAGACTCCGATGAGGAGTTCCCAAGAGGAGACGATCTAGATATTTTAGATGACGATACGGAGGCTGATGAAGATAGACCTCAAGATAAGAGAATAGCAGAGCTGTCACGAGAAGATATCATGCAACTTCAGTTTACAGATGAGGAAGCTGTTTATCGATTCTACAAGACTTATGCAATGATGCACGGTTTCGCTGTGAGGTTGGATGAAGTCAGACACGATAGCAATGGTTGCATAATTATGCGCCAAATTGTTTGCAATCGGGCGGGCTCAAGAAAGGAAGAGGTTGAAAAGGACGAAAGAATCAGGGACCACCGACCCCTAACTCGAAGTTGTTGCCGGGCGAGAATTCGTGCAAGACTAGATAGAAAAATTCATAAATGGAAGGTTGTTTTGTTCCATGAAGAGCACTCTCATGGATTAGTTGATCCACTCGACGTTAGCATGATGCCTGAGTATCGCACATTCAGTGTCTCGGATAAAGCTCAGGCGAAGAATTTGCACGACATAGGCATCAGGACCTATCACATCTTGTGATACTTGGCTGCTCAAAAAGGTGGATATGCAAACTTGTCATTCAACCAAAAAGATATGTACAACCTCATTACTCAACATAGAAAGAAAAAGGTGAAGGGTGGTGATGCAAATGCTACAATAAGCTACCTGAGAGGTAAAGCTGGGAATGATTCTTATTTCTTTGGCAAGTACACATTAAGTAATGAGAATTGATTGGAAAATTTGTTTTGGGCTGATGGGACTAGCCGTATTGATTATGAGTGCTTTGGGGATGTCTTGACATTTGATTCAACTTACAATAGGAACGTCTACAATAAACCACTTGTGATATTTTCTAGTAGCAATCATCATGGGCAGACCGTCATATTTGGATGTGGTCTTCTTGTTAATGAGGATATTGGTTCATACAAGTGGCTCTTGGAAACTTTTTTGGAAGCAATGGGGAATAAACACCCTATGGCAGTTGTCACCGATGGAGATCTTTCAATGAGAGAAGCCATTAAACATGTCTTTCCTTATGCAACACATCGACTATGTGCATGGCACTTACATAGGAATGCATGCGAGAAGGTTAAGAACAGTGAATTTTTAAATGACTTCAAGAAATTGATTTATGCTAATGTGAGTGTTGAAGAGTTTCAGGTCATGTGGGGAGACATGGTGGTGAGGTATAACTTATCAAGCAATTCTTGGGTCGACCAAACCTTTGAGTTGAGGAATTTATGGGCTCTTGCATATTTGAGGGACCAATTTTTTGGGCAAATTAGGACAACATCCCAGTGTGAAGGGATTAACTCTCTGATAAAAGCATATGTGAGAAAGAAAGATACCCTTCTTGAATTCATCAATAACATGGAGACCGTTGTTAGCCATTACAGGAACAATGAAAGAGTTGCAGAGTTCAATAGTAAATATACCGATCCAGTACTTGTGACTTCTTTGCCGACACTTGAAGATTTTACTGCAAAGACTTTATCTTGTAACATGTTCTGGGAGGTCAAGAAGGAAATTGAGGGTGCTTGTGCTATGAATACAGAGTTGGTAATTCAGGATGGTGGAAAACTATACTTCAAGTGTAACAATTTTGGAGTGCCAGAGATTGATCATGTGGTTGAGTTTGACAGAGTTGGGGGGATGCTTCATTGTGAGTGTCTGTGGTTCGAAAATAGAGGGATTCCCTGCATGCACATATTCGCATGCCTAAAGCACCAACACGTTAAAGTTATTCCAGAAAGCTTAGTTTGCAAGCGTTGGAAGAAGAATGCCAAGAGCGATTTCATGAAGTCAAACGTCGATGATCCAAGTAATTCTGATAAGGTACTAAAGTGTCGTTTGGGTGTGTTGGGTGCTGAGTGTTTTAGGTTGATGGATGTTGCATGTAAGAACTCAAGTGATTTTGTCGAAGCAATAAATGATGTTGTCAACACAATTACAAAACTCCAAAAGCGAGGTGAAAATTCACACAAAGGTAATTTAGACGATGACTACGTTGTTGACCCATTGGTGGTGAAGAGTAAGGGAGCTCCCAATAAAAACTCAAAATTTAAGCAACGTAGAAGGTGTTCAAACTGCGATGTGATAGGGCACTACAACAAAAGTTGTCCTAATGTTCCTGGAAGAATCCCAAAGGAGCCAGTAGACGATGATACAGAAAAGAATATCAGCAGCCATCTTGACATCCTCACTAAGGTATCTCATACTATAACTATGTTTAGAATTTCGTTGTATGGTGATTCGGCATATTGTGTTTTGGATTTATAAACTATGTTATTTTTATGCTTTTGTAACGGAAGATGACGTTTGGTTTGTAATCAGCGTAAAAGTCATGACAGTATGAAAAATCAGCAGAAGATGGAAAAAGATAGGAACATTGGTGGTGGAACAGCACCAACCTCAGCAGCTAAATCGGCTTTTACTGATCAAGTGAAAACATCAAGTCCTGGTCCCTATATCCCGGTTTGTGCATCTACAAGTAACGAAGAGTCCGGGATGAGTTCCAGAACAACTGAGTCTCCTGTTGTAGCCCCTGAAACTGGAATGGCAGATTGAAGATAATTCAGATTTTAGGATGATTGGTAATTTTGTACCATTTACTAATTACCTTTGTTTTGTATAGTTTGCATTCATTGATTGATTTGACATTTATTGAACTAGGAAGATTATGTTATTTTACTCATTTACTATTAAATTTTTGAAATTTCTTTTCTTTTTATGTTATCACCTTTTTCGTTTACTATAATAGGACAATATAAGACATAGAATAAAAATACGATGTTTAAAATGTTACTGGAAAAATTATCACGTACACTACCATAATAACGGAGTTTAGCCACCAAATTTTAACTACGAACGCTAAATCGTGTCTTCTATTTATCACCAAATTGGATCACATTGACGTGCCATAACCGACCGGTCTTTAATAGATTTATTAAGCTATAATATTATTTCTTAAAAATATTCTAACATTAACATAAATTTTTAAAATTAAATCTAAAAATATAAAAAATTAAATTTAGCAACCGATATAATCAGGGACCCATTGTTAAAAAAAAAAGTCATAACAAATTCAGGCATACATTATATCTAACAAATTAGCCAAATACACCCATTTTAAAACAATCTTCTTTCATTCTCACAATTAGTCATGAAAATTACATTGATCAAAAGATTGATGAAAAAATAAAACCAATTTAATAAAGAACAAGAACAAAACAGATAATAGAACATGAGAGAAGCAAGCCCTCCTAATATTTTAATTTGTACTTTGGATATCCATCCCATGAACCAGCCAGCACATTTTGAGATTATCTCTTACCTTACAACCATTGAAATAAAGTACTAAACACTTTTCAAGTTTTAACTCCTTGAAGCTAAACAAAGATGCTGCATATCATCACAAACAAATTCAATGGATGCCTCTCTGCAAATTCAATGGATGCCTCTCATGGCTTCTGATTCTGTGGCCCCAAGTACCAAACATCACAGACAACAGCTCAAGATATCATTAATTGCAGTAGATGCTTAGTGAATGATTACCTGGAAATGCATGAAAACTAGAAATTCTAAAAGAAAAATACAAAAAATTGAAAGATCAGAATGATTAACCCCTCGAGTATATGTTGTTACTTGTGACTATTCCAAAATGCATCTATAAAATTTTATTGTACTTGATGGCTATTGGGCAAAATGTGCATCCAAGTTCGAATGCACCCTAGGAATTATTAAAATTAATAATCTTCCATTAAAGCTTTTGGCATACAGGAATTAGAATGCAAGTCAATGGAATTAGAATATAAGAGTTTGTACTAGTATTATGACTATTATGTACGTTTTGATGCACAATTTTATAGCTTTGTAAAAGAGGAACATTATCAATAGCTTGTAAAGGCTAATTGATATTATTACAGCTCCAATTATACTGCAAAATACAAACAAGAAAAAATTTAAAGCAAATAAATAATTAAGCATTCTAACGTACTCAACTAAGTTTGATGAATAAAATAATGATAAAACATAAGAAATATGATCCACTTATGTCCATCATAACAAATATGAGTACAGAGAGCAAATTATTGATTCTTCTTTAGTTCGGTTTAAGAGTCTACTCGATTTCAACTATTTTGATTTGAGGTAAACTTCACTATGAGATAAATCTCTTCGAAATCTGTTTTCTTCGTTATATTTTTCCATCACTAAGACTCAAGAATGATTTAAACCAACAAAAAAATGACACAAAGCAATTTCCTTATTCATATGCATTAGTATATTTGTTATTCCATGTCAAAATTGAACAAGTGGTATCTTCCAATGTGAAGAGTATCACCAAGGAACACAACTTCTATGGTAGTCACAATAACAATTGAGAGTGGCTAGAATGTTAGCTACATACACAATTCCTTTTAAGTGCAATGCCCAGACAGCATTGCTCATGAGCTTTCCGAATATTTCCTGTGAATATAATTTTATCATTCCACTAATAGATTAAATCCAGGCATAGTTAAGTTAGAGTAAAATACCTATTTGATGCTTAAAAGATTAAAACCTTCATAATTTAGCTCCAAAAGACATTATATTTTCATATGCTATCTGAATAAGAATTCAAGAAGCACCGAAAGAACTTTAGAAGAAACAATGCAAGATGGATTCCAGTTATTGGCTCAAAATTCTAAACCACTAATACTAGCTTCTTTATTTGGATTGTATCTCAAAATTCAAAAGTACTAATACGGTCAAAGAAACTCATTAAGTCCTTAACTTATATACTATTAAAGGCATTAAAATTAAAAATAAAAAAAGGCCAAAAACTAATAAGAAAAATTAAGGCATATAAAGCACGTTCCATAAAAAAACTATATACTGGTACTACTCTTTGAGACTGATCATATGCCAACTGCAATAAATATATATAAAATTAGGTGCACAATATGTTCCTTTATTGTAGATTGTCATAGAAGTTCAATATTAGACACTTAAGGTAATTCTTCACAATTACCTTGCTTGAAAGATATCGGATTTGGAATCATACGTAAACAAGACATGCAAATTGTGGAGCCCTGCAAGAGAATAATGCATAACATTAGACCAGACATGTTATCATTGGGCGAAAAACTATATACATAACCTAATTATTGGGATGAACAACTCTTCTCTAATTCATGAACAACATAACTTTGTTCAAGTTCAATATCCAAAATCTCGGTATTTTATTAGTTGAATGGTAAAAAATACACGTCAAAACATGGTTAAGAAACTAGAATAATCTAATTAAGATAGCATATACCAAAGAAAACAGCGATTATTTACCTTGATTGATAAAGGAAAAAGTCGTCAACAATAAACAACCATAGTGAATAGCGAACAATGAACAACGAAGTAGCAAACACTAACGAGCGGCAAACAACAGAGCAACGAACATCAACCTAAAGCGAAGAATAGCAGTGATACAAATAGAGAAGAATCTTAGCGATGTGAACTGGAAGCAAATGTTAATAACAACAGCAATTGAAAGTAGAGAATACCAAACCCACTAACCTGAAGAGCAGTTGGAGAAGAGGGCCATCATGAACAACGATGAGCCTCGGGGGAGTAGAAGTCGTGGCCAATTTGCAGGAAAGGCTGAGGAGAGGGTCACAAAATTTGGTGGGTACTTTTGGTTTCGCGGGTTTGGGGCTTTCGGGGTTTTGGTTTGGCAGGTTTGTGCGTGAGAGAATAACTTGAGTCTCAGATTTTAATTTTTGGGGGTTTCTAGAACCCCTACTATTTGCAGGAAGAGAATACCAAACCCACTAACCTGAAGAGCAGTTGGAAAAGAGGGCCACCATGAACAACGATGAGCCTCGGGGGAGTAGAAGTCGTGGCCAATTTGCAGGAAAGGCTGAGGAGAGGGTCACAAAATTTGGTGGGTACTTTTGGTTTCGCGGGTTTGGGGCTTTCGGGGTTTTGGTTTGGCAGGTTTGTGCGTGAGAGAATAACTTGAGTCTCATAGATTTTAATTTTTGGGGGTTTCTAGAACCCCTACTATTTAGAACAAAAACCGCTATCAATTAAATTACGAAGGGCGTAAAGAGTTTTTGGGTTAATGTGTGGGAGTTTTTTAAAACTTTTGCTATATAACTTCTACAAATTTGTAATTTTTTACTGTAACCCTTCGTTCAATAGTGAGGTTGCAACGTTTCATCTTTTTATTTTACATTTTTAGTAAAATTAATGGAAACAACATAATACTACCGAAATAAATGACAGGATTAGAAACAAATAAATGAAAATGGCTTTAATATTAATGTATTAATAAAATAAAATAACAAACACTATCAATGTATGATATTCAAAATATCTTAAACTTAGACAAATTAATAAAACTCATATCGTGAACATAATAAATGGCTGCATTTCAATTTATTTTGGTGACCAATTTCTTTGTGGCATCGATGGTGGTTTCTTTGGCCTTATTGTAATTGCTCAGCACTAAATCTAAGGCCAATTGCATGTGTGGAGTATTATCCACTGGCTGCATGTTATAAAATTAATAAATTAGTGAAGATTCTATTTAGTAAGGATACAATGTCAGCAATTATAATGTTATACTCACTGGTATGATAAATGAATTCCTGGCCTCAGCATATAGCTGCCATCTAGCAACCCATATCCCAGAATCAAACCTGAGGCATACGTATTAAAAGATTAGCTTCACCTTCCTTAGATAGTTATTTGAATTTGCTTAAATTCATATAGTAACTTGTCTTATGCGTTTTCTTGTTGTGGAAGCTTCTGTGGATAGTAGATACGAAATTCACCGAGTTGATATGCAACTTCATCCAAATCTGACTTATCCTCTATTCTCTCATCGAGCAATTGTTCATGAATCATCCAGTCAATGAAATTTTCCTACATTGACAGGAAATATAATTGTAAGTAATTGTTGCTGAAAATTAAATGAGTTATGGTCAACAAATTTAAATTATAAGTATGAATAACTCACTAGTTGCCGAGTCTGTCGCTCCCTTATGGTTTTCCTTGATCTTTGTAGCATTGGATCTACACATATTAACTTTCCTCTTCTTCACGTCAACACATAATAAGTACCAAAGTTTAAAGTTGTCCTTAATTGCTACATAAATCTAAAAATCACAAAAACTCAAGATTGTAAAAACATATCATGGCAAATGATAGTAAATAGGTAGGTTTCAAATTTAAAACAAATACGTTAGGTACCTTTGATAAGCTGCTAACATCAGACAAGTATGCTGAATGGTCCATTACCACAGCTGTTGGTGGGTAGACAAACGAAAGTGCTTGTTCCTAACAAGTTTTACAATCAAAGAAAATTGCGATTCAATTTGGTTGTTTTATTAAAGCATATAGTAAACTTTGACTTCATATGACTTACGGAGACCCTAGGCGGAAGAAACCATATCTTTGGACCTCCGGAACAAATTTTTTCCTCATGAGTCATTGTGCATGCAACCATTGTTAATATCTAGCAAGATTAAAGATAAAAAATAAAATTAGTATAAGAGGTTTGAAAAATAAATTTTTTTATGCAATTTAGAGTTTTACATTAGCATCTATCTGTCGCATAGGCTTAAGTGCATCGAATGATCTTCTACAACCATCTACACCTTCGTGTACAAGTATTTCTTCGTTGTTGTAAAAATAAATAAATAAATAAATAAATAATCTTACCACATGAAATAAAATGTCTAACAACTTTTATCTATATGTACATTAACAAGATACTTACTTAGGGGAGGCATTAGCATTATATAAATATATAGCTACCATTGCTTCTTCTTCATTGACGAGAATATCTTTGGGGATTTCAAATGTCAACTGAAATATAAATAATTATGAAATCATAGTCAAATTATTCATACAGAACATAATCCTAATAAAATAATTTTTACTTACTGGTATTGTCAATGAACGCAATCTTTCAACTTCACATTTGACGACATCCAACTCATACAGTTGTCCATCACGATTAGTTGCCTGCATATTAAATGTATAGATTACAAATATTTATTTTGATCATTTTCAGTTTTATTAAACAGTTTTTTATTGTTCATACGTTACTATATTCACTTACTATTAACCATGAAATTCGCAATTGGCAAACTTTAAAAAATACTTAAAATAGAGATAACTAATTTTTGTTACTTACCCTATTGCCATTTGCTTCTTCACCTCCAACAGTAGACATTACTCTGTTTGCAGGAGGAGTTAATGTTTGGGCCAAATTCTGAAACTCTTGGCGTAACGTCCTTTGGACCTCTTGTTTCACCTTCAAAATCTTTGAATCAATGTATTAAGTTAAACACTGATACATAGGTTCTGAGAGTAAATTTAAATGTTGATTGCTGACAAATAAATTGTCGAAAGAGGCTTGCGTGTTCTCCTTTGAAAGAGTTTGGCTACACAAGTGCAAAATCAAAATATAGTTAACAGTTTCTTTTGTTTTAGAGTGTCATTAATTCCTAATCACGCAACTTCTATAATTATCTCTTTTCTCTCCTACTATCTATCATCTCATATTACTTTTACTGCATAATAGAAAACTTTTTTTCTTTTCTTATTCATCTTTTCTTGCATCCTTCTCACTTTACTTAGATATAACATCAAACCTAATATAAGAATAATTGATACCTAAATTTAAGTTCTAATATTGTTTCTAAAGAAAAGTTTATTATTAAAAAATTCTTTCATTAGTTACGTTAAATAAAAAATTTTCTATCCATTTTTTTATAGTAATTTTGATTAAGATTCTTGTGTTGGATGTAAATTATTGTCGTAGAATTTTTTTATTTGAATATATTTTTAAGGAATAAAAATAAAATAATTCAATAGGGAAACTTTATAAAAAATAAATTTACACAAAATAATTTTTCTCTTATCATACTCTTCTAATATACTCTAGGTACCTACACAGTATATAAGGTCAATTGGCATCTAAATTAAGTTCCAATATTATCCTAGAGAAGTTTATTATTAAAAAAATTTCTCCCGTATATCCGTCAGTTACGTTGAATAAAAAAAACTTTCACACAATTTTTCACACCAATTTTATAAGAGTTTTCTATTGGATGTAAATTATCCATGCAGATTTGTTTTATTATGGATATACTTTTAAAAGAATAAAAGTAAAATAGTTTACAAGGACAATATTTTTTGAAAAAAATTACACAGAATAATTTTTGTACTAATATATGAGAATTCATTTTACATATAATATTCATTCATCTGAATTTATTAGTGGAGTATTTTATAGAAATTATATTTAAGTAATTTTTTTTATCTTATAATCATTTTATATTTTGGAATTCAAAATTTTGTATTTTTATTTTTATTCAAGTTTTGTTTTTATGTTTTATTTTAGTTCTGTTAATAAAAAAGTATTAACATTAGTTTTAATGTTTAACTTTTAGGATAAATAAAAAGATGAGATATTCTTTATAAATTTGATGATTAAAAAACTATTTATTATAGAATAAGTTAAGTCTATTTCTTGACTATAGGAATATATATAATTCACTCTTGAATATAATCAAAATAAATATATATTTATTTAATTTTTTAAATTTTACATTAATTATTAAAATCATGATATAATAGATGTACTCCTATAAAAAAATGAAAATGACCTCATAACTATTTTTTTGTTGGAAGAAAACAGCACTTAACGACTATAGAATATAATTTAAACAACTATAAATAAGTAACATAAGTAATAAAAAACGGATATAAAATTTAATTCTTTTGTTATTTGGTACAAAAATAAATATAATAAAATAAATCACTGTTCTCATATATAATGACATAAAATTTAACATTATCCTTTTCTAGAGTCATCTAATTTTTTAGTTTTTATCCTTATTTTTGTACTTTATTTTAATTTTATTAAACCAAAAATTACTAATATCATTTAACTTTAATTTTTAATTTTTATCATAAATAAAAATATGTGACTTTGAATGTATTAAATAATAAAAAAACTCATAATAAAAAAAAGTTAAATTTACTCATTCGTTAAATTTATAGGAGTGTAAATGATTCACATAAGAGTTGCGAGATTTTTTTGAACTTTTATTTTTAAAGTAGTATTCACTTCTGAGTGTAATAATTATGAATTAATATATGTTGGTAACTAATTTCGATTGAAAAGAAGATAGAAAGAGAATAAAAACTGAGAATAGTCTCCCCATACTCAATTAAGAGGTTGCGGGTTCGAGTCTCATATCTTTGGTAAAAAAAAATGTCAATATATGGGTTTGGTGTCCAAATTTCTTTTTTAATTTTATCATTTCTAATATCTATCCCACTATATGTCAGTTATTCCATATTAAAAAACTTCCACTACTTTATCTACTCTCTCATCATATACATTCACATTCTCTCTTATCTAATTAATTCACACAATCACAAAACTTCTATAATTATCTCTTTCCTTTCTTACTATCTATCATATTTTTTCTTTTCTTATTCATCTTCTCTTACATCCTTCTCACTTTACTTAAATATAACATAAAACCTTTTATAAGGATAATTGGTGTTTAAATTTAAGTTCCAATATTTCTCCTAAAGAAAGGTTTATTATTAAAAAATTATTTCATCAGTTACGTTAAATAAAAAAATTTCTACCTATTTTTTCACGGTAATCTCATTAAGATTTTCTTATTGGATATAAATTATTGTTGCAGATTTTTTTTTATTTGGATATATTTTTAAAGAATAAAAATAAAATAGTTCAATAGGGATAATTTTTAAAAAAATAAATTTATACAGAATAATTTTTCTCTTATCATACTCTTCTAAAATACTCTAGGTACCTACCCAATATATAATGTCAATTGGCGTCCAAAATTTAAGTTTCAATATTATCCTAGAGAAGTTTATTATTAAAAAAATTTCTCCCGTACATCCGTCAGTTACGTTGAATAAAAAAAGCTTTCACACATTTTTCACACCAACTTTATCAAGAATTTTTTATTGGAAATAAATTATTCATGCGAATTTTTTTATTATGGATATGCTTTTAAAAGAATAAAAGTAAAATAGTTTAACAGGCAATATTTTTTTGAAAAAATTTACACAGAATAACTTTTGTACCAATATATATCAGAATTCATTTTGCATATAATATTCATTCATTTGAGTTCATTCATAGAGTACCTTATAAAAATTATATTTAAGTAATTTTTTTTATCTTATAATCATTTTATATTTTGGAATTCAAAATTTTGTATTTTTATTTTTATTCAAGTTTTGTTTTTATGTTTTATTTTAGTTCTGTTAATAAAAAAGTATTAACATTAGTTTTAATGTTTAACTTTTAGGATAAATAAAAAGATGAGATATTCTTTATAAATTTGATGATTAAAAAACTATTTATTATAGAATAAGTTAAGTCTATTTCTTGACTATAGGAATATATATAATTCACTCTTGAATATAATCAAAATAAATATATATTTATTTAATTTTTTAAATTTTACATTAATTATTGAAATGATGATATAATGGATGTACTCCTATAAAA
>NC_029791.2:41489730-41536069 GCF_000816755.2 Arachis ipaensis | reverse complement strand
CCATTTATTTTGACACTTATTAACCATAAAAAATTTTTAAAAATTTTTAACAAAGAATGAGATGAGATCTTGAAACTGAAGAATAACTTGAGATTTTGAAGATGAAGAATGAGTAGTATGATCCTAAACTGAGAACAGTGTGATGTCAAAATTGACGGAGCTCAACGAAGAAAAGGAATAATAGAGTAATAAGTTGAAAATAAATGAGTGTCAAAATTGAGGAGTAATTTTCTACAATCAAATTATTCATCAAAAAAACATAGAAAATTTGACATTTGTGATATTTGTCAAAAATATATATTAATTTTGACATTTAATTATGGTGTTAAAAAATAAAGTGTTAAAATAACTCTATTTTCTTATAGTGTATGTTGGTAACTAATTTCGATTGAAAAGAAGATAGAAAGAGAATAAAAACTGAGGAAGGAAGAGAGAACAAACTAATATAAGAGTGGTGGTGAAGTATATGTAGATAGATAATGATAAGGAAAAAGAGTAATAAAAACAAAAATTAAAAATTCTAAAAGAATAATAAGACTAAAGATAATTTAAAATGTTGAATATAAAATTATATGAAATAAATTTTTTTTAGCTATTAAAAATATGCGAGAGAAAGAGTTATTTAAATATAAATTTTTATATCTGCTTCAAATTAAATATAATTGAGAAATAAATAAATTTACAAATATTTATAAATTTTTATCTTCATTGTTACACATAGTAATAACATAATGATTTTAGTATTATACCTAAATTAATTTAAATTCAATTATTCTATATATTAAATAAATTAAATAACTAATAAATTTTTTTATTTTTTATTTAATTATTCTATACAAAATTTTTGAATGCTTGATATCTTAATTTTTTTTAAAATAATAAAATATGACTTAACAAGTAAGTATGAAAAATAAGTATCTTTCTAAAAGTTATACATCTAGATATCTAAATCAAACAAAAAAAATAATTCTTTTAACAAATCTTTAACAACTCAAAAGTTAACACAATGGATATGTATGGATCAAAGTGATAAACAAAAATGAGAGCTGCGATCATGGTAATATGATATGGTGGTAATTGATTGCAATCGGGATTAATAGAAGAAGAAAACAAAAAAGAAGAATAAAACAAGGCAACATAATAGTGACGGTGAGATAATAATAGTTATACATATAAAAAAATAATAAGAGAAAATAATAGTGTATAATATGATGAGATGATATAATCAAAATAAAAATTAATAATTTTGAAATAATAATAAAATTAAAGATGTTCAATATAAGATTAAAGAAATAATTTTTTATCTATTAGAATTATGTATAAAAATAAAAATGGTTTGAATATGAATATAAATTTTTAAATTTATTTCAAATTAAATAGGATTGACAAAATAAATAAATTTAATATATAAATAACTAATTTGTGTTGTCTTTATTTATATGCCTCATTTGAATCAATTTCTAATATTTATTATCTATATTGTTTCTATAAACATAACGTGCCTGACATAGTTCTGGTCAGGTGCAAGTATTACTACCACATGTTTTCATTGTTACATACATTTCCTTCATTTTATCTTTGGTGAGAATGTCATTTCTACTTTGTACAGACCATGAAAAATGAAATTCTAAAGTGATGAAATCATTGATGATCATTTTCTGAAAAAAATTAATCTAAATATATGTTGTTCTGCTTAGGTCTTTAAGATACAAAGAAGCTAGTCAACCAAATGGGGGCATAAAAGTAAATACAATTGGATGGATTGTATTAAAATCTTTTAGTTCTTTAAAGGTGTTGCTATATTTTATGTGAATTAGTGGTAATTTTTCTAGTCTACATATCTGTGAAATGTTAATTGTGTGGTGATATGTTTGTATTTTTATAAATTATAGGTGTATGTTGATTTTTGGGAGATGGAGTCGTCGGATAGCGATTTTTTTGGAACAGACTCCGATGAGGAGTTCCCAAGAGGAGACGATCTAGATTTTTTAGATGACGATACGGAGGCTGATGAAGATAGACCTCAAGATAAGAGAATAGCAGAGCTGTCACGAGAAGATATCATGCAACTTCAGTTTACAGATGAGGAAGCTGTTTATCAATTCTACAATACTTATGCAATGATGCACGATTTTGTTGTGAGGTTGGATGAAGTCAGACACGATAGCAATGGTTGCATAATTATGCGCCAAATTGTTTGCAATCGGGCGGGCTCAAGAAAGGAAGAGGTTGAAAAGGACGAAAGAATCAGGGACCACCGACCCCTAACTCGAAGTTGTTGCCGGGCGAGAATTCGTGCAAGACTAGATAGAAAAATTCATAAATGGAAGGTTGTTTCGTTCTACGAAGAGCACTCTCATGGATTAGTTGATCCACTCGTCGTTAGCATGATGCCTGAGTATCGCACATTCAGTGTCTTGGATATAGCTCAGGCAAAGAATTTGCACGACATAGGCATCAGGACCTGTCACATCTTGTGATACTTGGCTGCTCAAAAAGGTGGATATGCAAACTTGTCATTCAACCAAAAAGATATGTACAACCTCATTACTCAACATAGGAAGAAAAAGGTGAAGGGTGGCGATGCAAATGCTGCAATAAGCTACCTGAGAGGTAAAGCTGGGAATGATTCTTATTTCTTTGGCAAGTACACATTAAGTAATGAGAATCGATTGGAAAATTTGTTTTGGGCTGATGGGACTAGCCGTATTGATTATGAGTGCTTTGGGGATGTCTTGACATTTGATTCGACTTACAATAGGAACGTCTACAATAAACCACTTATGATATTTTCTAGTAGCAATCATCATGGGCAGACCGTCATATTTGGATGTGGTCTTCTTGTTAATGAGGATATTGGTTCATACAAGTGGCTCTTGGAAACATTTTTGGAAGCAATAGGGAATAAACACCCTATGGCAGTTGTCACCGACAGAGATCTTTCAATGAGAGAAGCCATTAAACAGGTCTTTCCTTATGCAACACATCGACTATGTGCATGGCACTTACATAGGAATGCATGCGAGAAGGTTAAGAACAATGGATTTTTAAATGACTTCAAGAAATTGATTTATGCTAATGTGAGTGTTGAAGAGTTTCAGGTCATGTAGGGAGACATGGTGGCGAGGTATAACTTATCAAGCAACTCTTGGGTCGACCAAACCTTTGAGTTGAGGAATTTATGGGTTCTTGCATATTTGAGGGACCAATTTTTTGGGCGAATTAGGACAACATCCCAGTGTGAAGGGATTAACTCTCTGATAAAAGCATATGTGAGAAAGAAAGATACCCTTCTTGAATTCATCAATAACATGGAGACCGTTGTTAGCCATTACAGGAACAATGAAAGAGTTGCAGAGTTCAATAGTAAATATACCGATCCAGTACTTGTGACTTCTTTGCCGACACTTGAAGATTTTGCTGCAAAGACTTTCACTCGTAACATGTTCCGGGAGGTCAGGAAGGAAATTGAGGGTGCTTGTGCTATGAATACAGAGTTGGTAATTCAGGATGGTGGAAAACTATACTTCAAGTGTAACAATTTTGGAGTGCCAGAGATTGATCATATGGTTGAGTTTGACAGAGTTGGGGGGATGCTTCGTTGTGAGTGTCTGTGGTTCGAAAATAGAGGGATTCCCTGCATGCACATATTTGCATGCCTAAAGCACCAACACGTTGAAGTTATTCCAGAATGCTTAGTGTGCAAGCGTTAGACGAAGAATGCTAAGAGCGATTTCATGAAGTCAAACGTCGATGATCCAAGTAATTCTGATAAGGTACTAAAGTGTCGTTTGGGTGTGTTAGGTGCTGAGTGTTGTAGGTTGATGGATGTTGCATGTAAGAACTCAAGTGATTTTGTCAAAGCAATGAATGATGTTGTCAACTCAATTACAAAACTCCAAAAGCGAGGTGAGAATCCACGCAAAGGTAATTTAGACGATAACTATGTTGTTGACCCATTGGTGGTGAAGAGTAAGGGAGCTCCCAAGAAAAACTCAAAATTTAAGCAACGTAGAAGGTGTTCAAACTGCGGTGTGATAGGACACTACAACAAAAGTTGTCCTAATGTTCCTGGTAGAATCTCAAAGGAGCCAGTAGACGATGATACAGAAAAGAATATCAGTAGCCATATTGACATCCCCACTAAGGTATCTCATACTATAACTATGTTTAGAATTTCGTTGTATCACTACAACAAATATGGCCTTTAGCAACGCCAAATTTTACAATGCCTTAAAACCGTTCTCTTAGATAGTTTTAGACAACGGTTTTTTTGTAGTGTTACTGTTGAATTCAATTTGTCATTATTTTATAGCAACAAATTAAAACCGTTCTCTTTGACTATTTTAAAGAACGGTTTTATAACCGTTACCATGAATTATTTTTAAGCAACGGTTTTTTTTGTTGTTTAAAGAATTGTACAAAGGAAACGCATTAAAACCGTTGCCGAAATGCTACTCTTTAAAACCGTTCTATTAGATGGTCTTAGACAACGGTTTTTACAGTGTTGCGGTTGAAGTTCATTTTTTCATTACACTATAGTAACAAAATAAAACCGTTCTCTTTGACTATTTTAAAGAACAGTTTTACAACCATTATAACAATTGTTTATGAAACAACTATTTTCTAATATTATTTAAATAATTATACAAATTAAACAATATTTTTAAAATATAATATTTTTTATAATTTATAATAATAATATATAATATTTATTATAAATTTATTTTAATTTTTTTTTAAAAATAATATTTATTATTTATTTATAACAATAGTTTTTGAGTATTTTATAAATTCAGTATTTATAGAAAAATAGTTTAAATTTATATAATTATCTGAAATTATAATGACTGATATATCATTTGCCTTGCAAATTGAAAATAACCTTGAAAAGTATAAAGTATAAGGTTACATGGCTTTTGATGCATCCATTTATTAATTTTTTTTTAAATTTTCATTCGATTAATCGGGAATGCAAAATTTCAAATGGCTTAGAAAATTACTGCAGGGACCTTTATTTGAAAGGAATTAAGAAAAATCGTGAATCTGATTCCTGTGCGTTGCATCTATTGTTAATATATAACAAATATTAGAATAATTAAAATAAATATATAACAAATATTAATATAAAAAAATAAAACTAAAATAAGAAAGCAGATCAGAACAGACGCGCGTTCTACTTCCTCTTCTCTTCGAACGCTACTCTTCCTCCCTCCACCGCCCTAACCCACGCCTTCAGAATCAGAGACGTCATCGAACTGCCGTTCCCCAGGAAGCCCCAAATCGCACCATCATCGCAAGTCACCAGGAAGCCCTAAATCGAAACTCACCATTGTCGCGCCATCATCGTCGTTGCATCCTTCCCAAAATCGTCGCTGCCTCCTCCTTCCCGGCATCGCTGAGTCTCTCCTCTCCGCGGCATCGCTGCTTCTTCCCTCTCTACGGCTTCAGTTCTTCTCCGTTCTCCACGGTGTCCTTGCGCCTTCTGCTTTGCTGCTTCTCCCCTGTTCTGCCTCGCTGCTTCTGCTTCACTGGGTTGTGCTTCGCTGCTTCTGCTTTGCTGCTGCTGCTTTACTGCATCGGCCGTTTGTGGGTTGTCATCTATGGTAAGTGTTCTTCTTCTCTGATTTTCTGTTGCTTAGTTAGGGCTTGATTGGCTGTTGGGTATTTTCTGTTGCTTAGTTAGGTCTTGATTGGTTGTTGGGTAATCTCTGAAAGTGGTGATGTTTGTGAACATGAGAAAGAAAGGTGTTGAATCTTGACTGAGTTTCTATTCTGGTCTGAATGTTGTTCTGAGTTTCTGTGTACAGGAGGATGTTACTTTAAATTTGTTTTTAATTAATTGAAGTATTCAATAGCTTAATCGTGTTCATGAGATTGGTTCAGTTGGTTCTAACAGGTTTTTCTACTACTCTTACATAAAAGAAGCAGAATTTTTAACGAACTCAATAGTGAGAAAATCTTATTAGAGTCATCTGAATCAATTCCATGAATACAGTTAAGTGGTTGATTACTCTAATTACTTATTGAAAAAAAATCTAAACTGTTAGTAATAGTTTCCTTCTTTCTATTGTGCTTAACTGCATATCCATTTTTTAGTACATAAAATTTCTTTTGGGATAACTGAGGCAACTCTATTGCCAACCAGTGTGTGGTTGTGACCCTGTTCGGGTAGCAATACAAGCAAATTTATATAATATTGGGCAGTTACAATTTTTAACACATACTGTGATCTGTATTGTTTGGGTGGGAGCTAAAAAGTCTTGTTTTCTTAAAAGACTGGATTTTGATAATTCTATTGTTTATGTTTATGTTTTGCATCTTTATTTATCTCTATCCAATGGCTGTTTAGTAGGTTTGCATATAAAATCTATGGGTAATGACACCTCTGCTGTGCCACCATCTGCTATATGCATGCAATGCAGTTGAAGTATTTTCTTTTTCTTCTTTGATTCATTGTGCTATTAAATTATAGAGATATGCTTAGCAGCTTAGCTATGGTTTTTTGTTCTAATTTATTAACCCAATTTTGGCTAGTTAGGTACTGTTTGATTTTTTAGTTATATATCACTTTTGAAAATAAGATTTCTAAAAACTGGTTTTAAAAGTTAATTTTTTTGTTAAAAAATCTGGTTATGAATTACTTATATTTTTATTCTTTGTTGCTGTTGTAGTTTGTCTCTTTAAAACCAGAAAAAGGAAATCAAATAGTGGGTCTCTCTGTAGCTGCAACTACCCTAGACATTGAGCTACACTACAGGTGAATCATTTGATATATTATCTTTTTAAATTTGTTTGAAAATTTAATTGTTAAGAATATTTAGTGATTAATTGATTGCTGAAGCTTCTTTGCATAATTTGTTAGATACAAATTAGTTATGCATGCTTAGTGGATTATAGGTGGTTAGGAAGTTTTATCTGAATTGTAGTGGATTTAGGTTGAACTTTTTGGTTGCTGCTGATGCCTTTTATGAATGGTTTTCTGAGCTGTTTTAATTGACAAATGATGGTTGTTGCATTACTGTTTCAAATTGTATAGTTCTGCTTTATCCTTGTTAATGGCTGATTTCATGCCTTGTTTTGATTGAGCAATGATGATGATGGCCTTATTCTGAGCTGTTTTATTAGTGCTGATTTGATTTTAGTGAGTTCATATGGGTTGATTTTGCTGTTTAGCGCTGCTTTATCCTTGTTAATGGCTGATTTCATGCCTTGTTTTGATTGAGCAATGATGATGATGGCCTTATTCTGAGTTATTTTATTAGTGCTGATTTGGTTTTAGTGAGTTCATATGGGTTATTTTTTGCTGTTTAGTGCTGCTTTATCCTTGTTAATGGCTGATTTCATGCCTTGTTTTGATTGAGCAATGATGATGATGGACTTATTCTGAGCTATTTTATTAGTGCTGATTTGGTTTTAGTGAGTTCATATGGGTTGATTTTGCTATTTAGTGCTGCTTTATCCTTGTTAATGGCTGATTTCATGCCTTGTTTTGATTGAGCAATGATGCTGATGGCCTTATTTTGAGCTGTTTTATTAGTGCTGATTTGATTTTAGAGAGTTCATATGGGTTGATTTTACTGTTTAGTGCTGCTTTATCCTTGTTAATGGCTGATTTCATGCCTTGTTTTAATTGAGCAATGATGATGGTGGCCTTATTCTGAGCTATTTTATTAGTGCTGATTTGGTTTTAGTGAGTTCATATGGGTTGATTTTGCTGTTTAGTGCTGCTTTACCCTTGTTAATGGCTGATTTCATGCCTTGTTTTGATTGAGCAATGATGCTGATGGCCTTATTCTGAGCTATTTTATTAGTGCTGATTTGATTTTAGTGAGTTCATATGGGTTGATGTTGCTGTTTAGTGCTACTTTATCCTTGTTAATGGCTGATTTCATGCCTTATTTTGATTGAGCAATGATGCTGATGGTCTTATTCTGAGCTATTTTATTAGTGCTGATTTGATTTTAGTGAGTTCATATGTGTTGATTTTGCTGTTTAGTGCTGCTTTATCCTTGTTAATGGCTGATTTCATGCCTTGTTTTGATTGAGCAATGATGCTGATGGCCTTATTCTGAGCTGTTTTATTAGTGGTGATTTGATTTTAGAGAGTTCATATGGGATGATTTTGTTGTTTAGTGCTGCTTTATCCTTATTAATGGCTGATTTCATGCCTTGTTTTGATTGAGCAATGATGCTGATGGCCTTATTCTGAGCTGTTTTATTAATGCTGATTTGGTTTTAGTGAGTTCATATGGGATGATTTTTAGTAGACATTATTAGTATTAAAGATGTGTAGTTTTATATTTGATTTTTTTTCTTTTTTTTACAGGAAAACTATGTTGAAGGGGAAATCGAACTTGATTAAGGTCAAATTTTTAAGAGCAAGTGTTATAGAGTAAAAGTCATGAACTTGTGGATCGGACATGATGATAAATCTATTTGCTACTTAGCTATTTCAACTCTTCTTTGTTATATTTTTTGCAACATTAGATGATATAGTTTGAGGTTGTCATGATAGTTTGCAATAATTTTTATAAGTCAAATTTGATGAAAAATGAACAATTATTTTTTTTTAGTGACTTTATTCAAATAGTTTAGATTATTTATTGACTCTAAATAATTAAAAAAATGAAATTAATTTCATTCACGAGAAAACTACTATTGTAAATAAAGAATTATATTACGAAAAATCGTTGTCAAAAGTTACAAAGGACAACAGTGTTAAAACCGTTGCCAAAAAATGACACCAACGGTAACGCTTTAAAATCGTTGTCTTAGATGACTATAAAATGGCAATGGTTTTAAAACCGTTGCCAAAAAAACCAATGATAACGCTTTTAAACTGTTGTCTTAGACAACTATAAATTGGCAACGGTACAAAAACCGTTACCAAAAAACGACACCAACGGTAATGCTTTAAAACCGTTGCTGTTGTGGATAACAAAACTACTACAATTTAAAACCGTTGCCTATCCAGGTACAGTTCTAAACCATTGTATCATGAAAAAGAACGGTTTAAAACCATTGTTTCTCGAGTAACGGTTTGAAACCGTTGTTTAAAATTTGCTTTCAAAACCGTTGCCTATACCAGTAACTTTGGCAACGGTTTTTTGGTTACCATTGCCTTAGGTAAAAAATCGTTGCCTTTGAGCATTGGCAACGGCCGCATATACCACAGGTCAAAAACCGTTGCCAAAGCGTTGCCTAAAGTTTAGGAAACGGTTTTTCAATATACGGCAACGGTTTTTGACCGTTGTGAAAAGCCTTGTTTGTTGTAGTGTATGGTGATTCGGCATATTGTGTTTTGGATTTATAAACTATGTTATTTTTATGCTTTTGTAATGGAAGATGACGTTTGGTTTGTGATCAGTGCAAAAGACATGACAGTATGAAAAATCAGCAGAAGATGGAAAAAGATAGGAACATTGGTGGTGGAACAGCACCAACCTCAACCGCTAAATCGGCTTTTACTGATCAAGTGAAAACATCAAGTCCTGGTCCCGATATCCCGGTTTGTGCATCTACAAGTAACAAAGAGTCCGGAATGAGTTCCAGAACAACTGAGTCTCCTGTTGTGGCCCCTGAAACTGGAATGGCAGATTGAAGATGATTCAGATTTTAGGATGATTGGTAATTTTGTACCATTTACTAATTACCTTTGTTTTGTATAGTTTGCATTCATTGATTGATTTGACATTTATTGAACTAAGAAGATTATGTCATTTTACTCATTTACTATTAAATTTTTTAAATTTCTTTTCTTTTTATGTTATCACCTTTTTCGTTTACTAAAATAGGACAACATAAGACATAGAATAAAAATACGGTGTTTAAAATGTTACTAGAAAAAATATCACGTACACTACCAAAAAAACGGATTTTAGCCACCAAATTTTAACTACGAACGCTAAATTGTCTTCTATTTATCACCAAACTGGCTCATATTGACGTGCCATAACCGACCTGTCTTTAATAGATTTATTAAGCTATAATATTATTTCTTAAAAATATTCTAACATTAACACAAATTTTTAAAATTAAATCTAAAAATATAAAAAATTAAATTTAGATAAAATTAAAAATTATAAAGATAATTCAAATATTCTAATACTTGAGCTACTTAAAAAGATAAAATTTATTTAGCTAAAATAATATAATTTGAATAAATAATAAAAAGTTCAGTAATTTTTAAGTAAAAAAAATTTTAATAAATCTTTTAACAAAAATAAATTGTTTTATCATTCGTTAGATTTTAAAAATGACAATAAGTTAAAAAATAGTCTTTATTTATATGATTTAGTACTCACTACATATCTTTGTGAGTACTGTACTCTTAATATATACATAATTATCTTTTTAAAAATTATTTTGTGAAATTATAAATTAAATTTTTATTTATACAATTATTCAATTGGTATATATTATTAATTAATTATCTATTAACTACTTTAAGTCATAAGAAAATTAATACTAATTAATTTATGAGTAATTACTCAACTTTTACTTCTTGTATTCAACGATATAATTAGTGACCCAATTTTAAAAAAAAAAGTCATAACAAATTCAGACATACATTATATCCAACAAACTAGCCAAATATACCCATTTTAAAACAATCTGCTTTCATTCTCATAATTTGTCATGAAAATTACATTGATCAAAAGATTGATGAAAAAATAAAACCAATTTAATAAAAAACAAGAACAAAACAGATAATAGAACATGAGAGAAGAAAGCCCTCCTAACATTTTAATTTGTACTTTGGATATCCATCCCATGAACCAGCCAGCACGTTTTGAGATTATCTCTCACCCTACAACCATTGAAATAAAGTACTAAACACTGTTTCAAGTTTTAACTCCTTTAAGCTAAACAAAGATGCTGCATATCTTCTCTGTAAATTCAATGGATGCCTCTCATGGCTTTTGATTCTGTGGCCCCAAGTACCAAACATCACAGACAACAGCTCAAGATATCATTAATTACAGCAGATGCTTAGTGAATGATTACCTGGAAATGCATGAAAACTAGAAATTCTAAAACAAAAATACAAAAAAATTGAAAGATCAGAATGATCAACCCCTCGAGTATATGTTGTTACTTGTGACTATTCCAAAATGCATCTATAAAATTTTATTGTACTTGATGGCTATTGGGCAAAATGTGCATCCAAGTTTGAATGCACCCCTAGGAATTATTAAAATTAATAATCTTCCATTAAATCTTTTGGCATACAGGAATTAGAATGTAAGTCAATGGAATTAGAATATAAGAGTTTGTACTAGTATTATGACTATTATGTACGTTTTGATGCACAATTTTATAGCTTTGTAAAAGAGGAACATTATCAATAGCTTGTAAAAGCTAATTGATATTATTATAGCTCCAATTATACTGCAAAATGCAAACAAGAAAAAATTTAAAGCAAATAAACAATTAAGCATTCTAACGTACTCAACTATGAGTTTGATGAATAAAATAATGATAAAACATAAGAACTTATTGCATAAAGTTGTCGAGGGTACAAATTGATCCACTTATGTCCATCATAACAAGTATGAGTACAGAGAGCAAATTATTGATTCTTTTTAGTTCGGTGTAAGAGTCTACTCGATTTCAACTATTTTGATTTGAGGTAAAATTCACTATGAGATAAATCTCTTTGAAATATGTTTTTCTTCGTTATATTTTTCCATCACTAAGACTCAAGAATGATTTAAACCAACAAAAAAATGACACAAAGCAATTTCCTTATTCATATGCATTAGTATATTTGTTATTCCATGTCAAAATTGAAATGGTACCTTCCAATGTACAGAGTATCACCAAGGAACACAACTTCTATGGCAGTCGCAATAACAATTGAGAGTGGCTAGAATGTTAGCTACATACACAACTCCTTTTAAGTGCAATGCCCAGACAGCATTGCTCATGAGCTTTCCGAATATTTCTTGTGAATATAATTTTATCATTCCACCAATAGATTAAATCCAGGCATAGTTAAGTTAGAGTAAAATACCTATTTGATGCTTAAAAGATTAAAACATTCATAATTTAGCTCCAAAAGACATTATATTTTCATATGCTATCTGAATAAGAATTCAAGAAGCACCGAAAGAACTTTAGAAGAAACAATGCAAGATAGATTCTCGTTATTGGCTCAAAATTCTAAACCACTAATACTAGCTTCTTTATTTGGATTGTATCTCAAAATTCAAAAGTACTAATACGGTCAAAGAAACTCATTAAGTCCTTAACTTATATACCATTAAAGGCATTAAAATTTAAAATAAAAAAAATAAGGCCAAAAACTAATAAGGAAAATTAAGGCATATACAGCACGTTCCATAAAAAAAGCTATATACTGGTGTTACTCTTTGAGACTGATCATATGCCAACTGCAATAAATATATATAAAATTAGGTGCACAATATGTTCCTTTATTGTAGATTGTCATATAAGTTCAATATTAGACACTTAAGGTAATTCTTCACAATTACCTTGCTTGAAAATATCAGTTTTGGAATCATAGGTAAACAAGACATGCAAATTGTGGAGCCCTGCAAGAGAATAATGCATAACATTAGACCAGACCTGTTATCATTGGGCGAAAAACTATATACATAACCTGATTATTGGGATGAACAACTCTTCTCTAATTCATGAACAACATAACTCTGTTCTAGTTCAATATCCAAAATCTCAGTATTTTATTAGTTGAATGGTAAAAAATACACATCAAAACATGGTTAAAAAACTAGAATAATCTAATTAAGATAGCATATATCAAAGAAAACAGCGATTATTTACCTTGATTGATAAAGGAAAAAGCCATCAACAATGAACAACCATAGTGAATAGCGAACAATGAACAACGAAGCAGCAAACACTAACAAGCAGCGAACAACAGAGCAACGAACATTAACCTAAAGCGAAGAATAGCAATGATACAAATAGAGAAGAATCTTAGCGATGCGAACTGGAAGCAAATGTTAATAACAACAGCAATTGAAGGAAGAGAATACCAAACCCACTAACCTGAAGAGCAGTTGGAGAAGAGGGCCACCATGAACAGCGATGAGCCTTGGGGGAGTAGAAGTCGTGGCCAATTTGCAGGAAAGGCTAAGGAGAGGGTCACAAAATTTGGTGGGTGCTTTTGGTTTTGCGGGTTTGGGGCTTTCGGGGTTTCGGTTTGGCGGGTTTGTGCGTGAGAGAATAATTCGAGTCTCATAGATTTTAATTTTTGGGGGTTTCTAGAACCACTACTATTTAGAACAAAAACCGCTATCAATTAAATTACGAAGGGCGTAAAGAGTTTTTGGATTAATGTGCGAGAGTTTTTTAAAACTTTTGCTATATAGCTTATGCAAATTTGTAATTTTTTTTACTGTAACCCTTCGTTCAATAGTGAGGTTGCAACGTTTCATCTTTTTATTTACATTTTTAGTAAAATTAATGGAAACAACAAAATACTACCGAAATAAATGACATGATTAGAAATAAATAAATGAAAACGGCTTTAATATTAAAGTCTTAATAAAATAAAATAACAAACACTATCAATGTATGAAATTCAAAACATCTTAAACTTAGAAAAATTAATAAAACTCATAATGTGAACATAATAAATGGCTGCATTTCAATTTATTTTGGTGACCAATTTCTTTGCGGCATCGATGGTGGTTTCTTTGGCCTTATTGTAATTGCTCAGCACTAAATCTAAGGCCAACCGCATGCGTGCAGTATTGTCCACTGGCTGCATGTTATAAAATTAATAAATTAGTGAAGATTCTATTTAGTAAGGATACAATGTCAGCAATTATAATGTTATACTCACTGGTATGATAAATGAATTCCTGGCCTCAGCATATAGCTGCCATCTAGCAACCCACATCCCAGAATCAAACCTGAGGCATACGTATTAAAATATTAGCTTCACCTTCCTTAGATAGTTATTTGAATTTGCTTAAATTCATATAGTAACTTGTCTTACGCATTTTCTTGTTGTGGAAGATTCTGTGGATAGTAGATCTGAAATTCACCAAGTTGATATGCAACTTCATCCAAATTTGACTTACCCTCTATTCTCTCATCGAGCAATTGTTCATGAATCATCCAGTCAATGAAATTTGCCTACATTGACAGGAAATATAATTGTAAGTAATTGTTGTTGAAAATTAAATGAGTTATGGTCAACAAATTTAATTTAGAAGTATGAATAACTCATTAGTTGCCAAATCTGTCGCTCCCTTATGGTTTTCCTTGATCTTTGTTGCATCGGATCTACACATATCAACTTCCTCTTCTTCACGTCAACACATAATAAGTACCAAAGTTTAAAGTTGTCCTTAATTGGTACATAAATCTAAAAATCACAAAAACTCAAGATTGTAAAAACATATCATGGCAAATGATAGTAAATGGGTACGTTTCAAATTTAAAATAAATACATTAGCTACCTTTGATAAGCTGCTAACATCAGATAAGTATGCTGAATGGTCCATTACCACAGCTGTTGGTGGGTAGACAAATGAAAGTGCTTGTTCCTAACAAGTTTTACAATCAAAGAAAATTGTGATTCAATTTGGTTGTTTTATTAAAGCATATAGTAAACTTTGACTTCATATGACTTACGGAGACCTTAGGCGGAAGAAACCATATCTTTGGACCTCCGGAATGAATATTTTCCTCATGAGTCATTGTGCATGCAACCATTATTAATATCTAGCAAGATTAAAGATAAAAAATACAATTAGTATAAGAGGTTTGAAAAATAAATTTTTTTTATGCAATTTAGAGTTTTACATTAGCATCTATCTGTCGCATAGGCTTAAGTGCATCGAATGATCTTCTACAACCATCTACACCTTCGTGTACAAGTATTTTCTCGCTGTTGTAAAAATAAATAAATAAATAAATAATCTTACCACATGAAATAAAATGTCTAACAACTTTTATCTATATGTATATTAACAAGATACTTACTCGGGGGAGGCATTAGCATTATATAAATATATAGCTACCATTGCTTCTTCTTCATTGACGAGCATATCTTTGGGGATTTCAAACGTCAACTGAAATATATATAATTATGAAATCATAGTCAAATTATTCATACAGAACATAATCCTAATAAAATAATTTTTACTTACTGGTATTGTTAATGAACGCAACCTTTCAAATTCACATTTGACGACATCCAACTTATACAGCTGTCCATCACGATTAGTTGCCTGCATATTAAATGTATAGATTACAAATATTTATTTTGATCATTTTCAGTTTTATTAAACAGTTTTTTATTGTTCATACGTTACTATATTCACTTACTATTAACCATAAAATTCGCAATTGGCAAACTTTAAAAAATACTTAAAATAGAGATAACTAATTTTTGTTACTTACCCTATTGCCATTTGCTTCTTCACCTCCAGCAGTAGACATTACTCTGTTTGTAGGAGGAGTTAATGTTTGGGCCAAATTCTGAAACTCTTGGCGTATCGTCCTTTGGACCTCTTGTTTCACCTTCAAAATCTTTGAATCAATGTATTTAGTTAAACACTGATACATAGGTTCTGAGAGTAAATTTAAATGTTGATTGCTGACAAATAAATTGTCGAAAGAGGCTTGTGTGTTCTCCTTGAAAAGAGTTTGGCTACACAAGTGCGAAATCAAAATATAGTTAACAGTTTCTTTTATTTTAGAGTGTCATTAATTCCTAATCACGCAACTTCTATAATTATCTCTTTTCTCTCCTACTATCTATCATCTCATATTACTTTTACTGCATAATAGAAAACTTTTTTTCTTTTCTTATTCATCTTTTCTTGCATCCTTCTCACTTTACTTAGATATAACATCAAACCTAATATAAGAATAATTGATACCTAAATTTAAGTTCTAATATTGTTTCTAAAGAAAAGTTTATTATTAAAAAATTCTTTCATTAGTTACGTTAAATAAAAAATTTTCTATCCATTTTTTTATAGTAATTTTGATTAAGATTCTTGTGTTGGATGTAAATTATTGTCGTAGAATTTTTTTATTTGAATATATTTTTAAGGAATAAAAATAAAATAATTCAATAGGGAAACTTTATAAAAAATAAATTTACACAAAATAATTTTTCTCTTATCATACTCTTCTAATATACTCTAGGTACCTACACAGTATATAAGGTCAATTGGCATCTAAATTAAGTTCCAATATTATCCTAGAGAAGTTTACTATTAAAAAAATTTCTCCCGTACATCCGTCAGTTACGTTGAATAAAAAAAACTTTCACACAATTTTTCACACCAATTTTATAAGAGTTTTCTATTGGATGTAAATTATCCATGCAGATTTGTTTTATTATGGATATACTTTTAAAAGAATAAAAGTAAAATAGTTTACAAGGACAATATTTTTTGAAAAAAATTACACAGAATAATTTTTGTACTAATATATGAGAATTCATTTTACATATAATATTCATTCATCTGAATTTATTAGTGGAGTATTTTATAGAAATTATATTTAAGTAATTTTTTTATCTTATAATCATTTTATATTTTGGGATTCAAAATTTTGTATTTTTATTTTTATTCAAGTTTTGTTTTTATGTTTTATTTTAGTTCTGTTAACAAAAAAGTATTAACATTAGTTTTAATGTTTAACTTTTAGGATGAATAAAAAGATGAGATATTCTTTATAAATTTGATGATTAAAAAACTATTTATTATAGAATAAGTTAAGTCTATTTCTTGACTATAGGAATATATATAATTCACTCTTGAATATAATCAAAATAAATATATATTTATTTAATTTTTTAAATTTTACATTAATTATTAAAATCATGATATAATAGATGTACTCCTATAAAAAAATGAAAATGACTTCATAAGTATTTTTTTAATGACTTCATGATCCACATCTAATTTTTATACCACTAATGAACAAAATAAAAAAAAATCATAATTAACATACCTTAGTAATTCTCAATGGCAGCACTGGAAAGGAAGGAAAAGAAACCAACTATTAGGATTCCTGAAAAAAATTGCACCATACTATTTATCTAAGGTTAATTACGGTTTAAATTTAAGAAAAAGATAAACTGCATAAAAAATTTTGAACGGGATGGAGGGAATGACCAAATTAAGCGCGGAATTGGAAGTAGATATCGTTCCATTTTGTCACGGTGATCATTGATATATATAGACTTTATAATATAAATAAATATCACAAATATATTATTTCCCAAAATAAGCATGAAGAGAAATGGTTCTGAAAATGGGCAGGAGCAGCGCATGCGAATTGGATTTACACTCTAATTCAGATGTGGTGGCACGAAATGGGATTGACATGAGCTGCAGGCATTTCTGGCACGGCGCCCACGAAATGAACGGGGAGACCATTTTGTGGATGGTGCCAGTGAAATTACCAACTCCGGTGCGGCATCCACAAATTAGAGTCCCAAGTAAAATTTAAAGGTTTCTTTTTGCATGAGCCAACCCTAACGACTATTATCAAACACTTTCACTTCATATTTCCACATTTTTATTTTTAATATTGAATTAACAATGGTATTTTTTTAATTGTAAATTATTCTAGTATTTTTTTTAAAATGTGGGATGATTTAATTTAGGGAGTAGAAATCGGATCGTTCAATTTTTAATCCAAATAGAAATCGGACAGTCCGATTGTTAGGTACAAAAATCAGACCGTCCGATTTGTGTAGTTGAATCCTCCGATTTGGGTTTAAAAAATTAAACAAATTTGGAGTACACAGATCGGACCGTCCGATCTGTGCACTCCAAATTGTAGATCTGTGTACTCCAATTTTTTTATTTTTTATTTTTTAAACACATATCGGAGACTCTGATTTGTGTAGCCCAATTTTTTTTAATTTTTTAAACACAAATAAAAAAATAGTTTCAAAATTTAAATTAATGAAAAATAAAATAAATATTTTCAATCAATAATCCAGTGCAATTATTTGAGTCTTCCTTTTCTTTTGCAAGCATAAATAGTTAAACTTTATACTAAATTTTGTAAATAAATAAATAAATTAACAATATGTTTATATTACATCCAGTGCAATTATTTGAGTCTTCATTTTCTTTTGCAAGCATAAATAGTTAAACTTTATACTAAATTTTGTAAATAAATAAATAAATTAACAATATGTTTATATTATTAATTAGCCAATAAAATTTGAGAAAATGTGCAAAATTATAGTAAGATGACTATTTACTATAAGACTGCTATTGAGCTAAGTTTGTTTACCGGTATGAAAGATTAAAACAGGAATATAAAATTATAAAATTATATTTTGTAAATAAGATATAAACACATATATTATATTTAGAAATATTAAATTAATATATTATATATTTTTTTATTATTCTTATCAATTTTTTGTAATTATATTTCTTATCATTATATATATTTTTTAAAATTTTGTATGAAAAGATATCTAATATTAGTGGTCGATTTAGTAATTATTTTTTACTGTTCGTATAACATAATTATCATGATAGTTAAATAGATGAGGATCTGTTGAATAATTTTTAATGTGTAATAATTTAATCATTAAATCATATGACGATAATTAAGTTGATCCCTTTTCTTGTATATAATCTAATAATCTAACCATTAATGTGTGATAATTTAACCATTAAATTTTCGAAGAACAATGGTATATAATCTAATAATCTATTTTCTTGTATGCCCCCATTGACTTGGACTCCAATTCGTGAATGTGTCACTGGAGTTGGTAATCTTAAAACTGAATAATCAGGAATACCTTTAAATTGAGATTTACCTAAAAGATACATCACAAATAACATCTTGGGCGGTGATGATTTCATTCTGCGTGGTTTTCTTTTCCATCTCTTTTTTTTGCATTCAATTTAATCTTCAAACAAAATAAAAACACGTGAATAATATCAGATTGAGTTTCAAATAAGTTAATAATCAGTTAGAATTTTATAAATAATTGCTAACACATAGACATAAAAAAAAGGTATGGTATGGAACGAATAAATTTTAAAAAAATTAAACTAAAATAAAATTAGTCACCAAAAAAATTATTAAAAAAATTGACGTTACGAACCTTTTTGAACTACTCCTAGTTGCACGACCAGTCATGGTGTCGCGTTATTCGTAACGTGAGTGCTGAAAAGGGCTGGATAACAGAAAAATATAAAAAAAATTAATGGAAAGGTTGAATAATACTGACATTACTCTAACAGTTATTTATAACGTTTTCCATACTCTTTTGAAATTTAAAAAGTAATACTCTCTAAACAATAGGAGGTTTAAGTTAGATTTTTTTAAATTAGTTCGACCTCACATGCAAAATTTGTTACAAGATTTTTTCGGTGACCTTTCTTTCAAACCGTTAAAATTTCAATTTAAAAACGTTGCCTTTCTTTCAAATTATAATTTAAATTTTGAATATAATTTAGATGAATTAACTGATTAATTTTACCGTAAATTAGAATTTAAATTGATCATTTAATAAAAAAAAGTTAAACATCCATTTTTTATAATTTTTATCCTTTCCAAAATATATATTATAGTAATTAACAAACGACATAATTGCAATATTAATATTATGTTTACGAATTACCGAACCTTTATAATGAACTCTCTTTTGTAACTTTTTTTTTCTATTTATCCAATTCGTTCAAATCCTGTACTTGTTATTGCTTTAAAGAAAATCACTGTTGAAAAACAAAAGTGCATACTATATTTAGAAGAGCACGATAACTCTAAATACTTTTGAACACATGGCTGAATGCAAGTCGCATTCGAACTAAATTAGAAGAGCATCATAGCTTCAACTGCTTCATAAATGATTTTAATAAAATAATTTAATGACAACTAATTTTAACTGAATGAACCGAATTAATTATTTTAAAATTTCAAAACAACAATTAAGTTATTATTCAATAAAAATAGAAATTGATATATTTAATTTTTAGCATGAGTATTTATTTTTTTTGTTTTTTATTTATATTTTCTGTTGTTGGTAGAATAAATAAAGACCATCGAATCAGAACTAACTGATTGGAGTTAGAAAAAATTGTAGCATATCGACATTTACTTAAGAAAATAAACAAAAGTTAAAAAAAATTCAACCCAATTCAAGGAACCCAGGAAAAAAAAAGAAAGCAGGAGTTGGAGAGCACGAACGGCGGGTGAGATCGACGGACGGGCGATGGCAGTGGCTCGAAAAGATGAGGTCGCGGAGGCGCCGACAACGATAGACGGTGGCGGGAGAACCTTAATTTTTTGTTAAATGTAGAATGCTAAGTTTTCAATTTTCAATCTAAGCTTTTCAATTCTTCACGAAGAGGGGGTATTGGGAGAAGGGGCAAGGGGCAAGGGGGATAGGTTAGGGAGATGCGTTTACGCGTTTGTTTCTTTTTTTTTTGTTGAAACTCAAAACGACAGCGTTTTATAAGAACTGGTCGATTCCTGATCCGGTCCAACCGACAGATAACCGGCCGATTCAGCAGTTTTCAAATGCTATTTAATTTGGCGGTTTCACATGTTGGTACGGACCGTTTTATTCGCCGGTTCCCAGTTAAAAATAAAATAATGTAACAGAAAATAAATCGTAGCTTTCAAAAATAATCACTATACTTTTATCACGCTGCAATATTTGAATAAGATATTTTTAAATAAATTAAGAAAAATATCACTTAAATTTAAAAATTGAGTGTATTTTTCAAATGTGGGAAACATTATGTAGATTGAAAACAAATTGAATTTCGTAACTTTAAATTTGATTTGTACAAAATTCAATATTTGAAATTATAATTTTTGAAAAATACTCAATCATTAGCCCTTATAAATTCGGAGCACCTAGATCATAGATAGTCAAGAGTTTCTATAATTTAGCTATTCATACGAGAAAAATCTTTGTTAATTTTAACTTGAATTAACTATTATCACAAAGACATGTCTTCGAGGGGGAGAGGTAGGAGGCCGAACAAGGGAAGAGATAGATCTACCATCAATGTCACAAGCGAATTGACAGAGCCTTGTATAAACATCATGGACAAGAATAAGACAAAGTAGAGGAAAAGAACGCTGAAACAAATAATGGATACATCATCAAGGTAACCGGTCCAATTTTATTGTACAACTAAATATGGTCGTTATATTATGATCGGTCTATGTGAATAATAGATCTAAGCCCAATTTTGTGTTTTTCTTAACATTAATTTAATTCTTAATTATTATCCCGTACTAATTAATATAATAGAAAAATAAAACTGTTTTATTATTTATTAGTACATATCTTTAGTACAAGATTTCAAACATTTTTTGAAATTTTGTAGAATGTTTTTAATTACAATTTTTAAAACATGAATCATTCTTTCCTGTGTAAATAATTATTCTACAACATAACTAATGGAAAAATGTATTAGATTAATATTTTAGCGTATGTTTTGTGAAGAACGATGTAATAATTTTTTCAACTTCAAAAAGCTACACTACTCATATATGTTCCAATTTTATGACCATGAATATATTAGACAAAAAACTGTTTATATGTTTATGCTTTTAATTTTATTATTTTCGATATTGTAATGCCTAACAGATATAAACTGTATTTTTTTAGTTAAAAAGAAAAAAAAATCACATTTTTTGTGATAAATTTTTTATACGAATTACTTTTCATTAAATTTTATGTACTCTTTAAAATACGATATTAACGTTTATTAATTATTTAGTATCTGTTGATGCTTTAAATACATGTTCGTAATTTGTGTGTTATGTGCAACATTTAAAATATAGTTTTCATGGAAGTTTAAATACGGGTAACAAGAAACCAAAGGAGGTGAACTCGCCCCTTAACAAGAACCAGTCTCAACATGTTGAAGCTCACTCAACTACAACCAATATTATCACCAGCATGAAATTATTTTACTAATGCAGTTGATAAGATGACAACAGCCATAATCTCTCTGACGAAAATCCTTGAAAAACAAAACCAAATGGCTTATCCATTGTACGTTGTTATAGAACTAGATCGGACAATCCGTAAAATTTGGCTATTAATAATATGACAAATATCAATAATTCAAAAACTGATAACAAAGTTGACATAGATAAAATAATGAGCAAATTCATTCAATCCCAAAAATGTCATAAAACAGTTGTACAACCTACCTTACATAAATTTTCCTCTAGCAACAATCCGATAACCACACAAACCACGTTACTCTCAAGGAGCTCTTTAAACATAATGTCTCCCCACGAAGATCATCTGAATTAGATTGGAATTCAAATACGGGAATATATATTGGTAAAAAGAGTACCTCATCATTTGCGCTCCCGCGGGGTTCATGTGGCTCGAAAATTCCACAGGTATGTGTATAAAAACATGAACTTGTATTGTGATGACATTGTTTAGTATTACTGTTTTCAATTTTATTGTTTAATTACACATGATGATGGCTTCGTGTTTGCAGTAGATGCCCATTAGTTTTAGACCACCGGAGGACATGATTCTAACGACGGATGAGCTTGCTTGTACCGCTTATATTTTTGGCCTGGATTTAAAGTTCCAAGTTAATCGGTAAATCCTTATAACACTATTCGATTTGATGCAAGTCTATTTTATACGTTGGTAACAACAATTTTCTGAACTAAATATTTGCATGTGTATTCATAAAGGGATGAAGTACTAGTGTCAACTCGTACCTCATATGCAAATAGAGAAAGTTTAGCCACGTTAATTCCAGGAGAACAAGTCATCCAAGATGTAAATATTTATTTTTTATTATTTAACATGAAAAGTACGAAATGTTAATGTCATGTATCGTAAAATTAAAAATATATAATGTATTTGTTTGTAAGTTATAGATTCCCTTACTTACATTCTCACACAAGAGCATAAAAAGCTTAACAAATTGCCATCCGTATGGTTTCTGCCAACAACTTTTTCGGTAAGTTTTAGTACAAAAATACCCCGAAAAAATTTGTATTTGATAAGTTGTTTGGTTTAAGTTTCAAGGAGCATATGAATAATTTGATGTCATGTTTGTTTATGACAATATAATCAGTAACTAGCACTTACATGGTCCAGACTACCCAATCAACTAAGGGAACAATATGCAGATAACTACATGTATAAGATTGAGTACTTGTCAAGGGTAAGTCCTTTAATTTTTAGTAAATACAATATGATTTATTTAATCCAAAATGTATGTTTATCTTAATAGCATAGACTCACAATCCTCATTATTTTGTAAATAAATAGATTTTTGTCCCCATCAACAACCTCAATGAGCATTTGTTCCTAATGATCGTAGACATGAAAAAAATAGGATCTTTGTGCTTGATTCTTGTAAAATACTAGACAAAAATTATGGCAGGCTATTATCAGTTGAAACCATGGTAAATGGTCCAGTTTGATTTCTTTAAAAGTAAAATTAGTTTTTCAACTTTTATTCTCTACTAATTTTGAATGTTTTGTGTATAACGAAAAATACACCACATTGTTTGAAATTACGATTTGAATTTGTATTTTAAGATCATTGTTGTATTCGGTTTGTAAGTGATTTAGTAGTTTGTTTAATTTGAAATTAAGGTTCATTTGTTAACACTAATATCGAATTAATAATTTTTTAAATTTTTATAATCTAACCATTTTAGACAGGCAATAAAAATTTAACCCGTTACATTGCTCGCACTACACAATATCCAACCACATTTTATGTCACACAGGCTATATTCATTGAACGAATGTTAGTACACAAATCTTTCTACAATTCTAGTGAAACAACTGTACCTCGGATTTGACCTGCCACAACAGAGGAAAGGCTCGTAAGTAATATTATTTAAAAAAAAATTTTACTGTCATGTCTATTCATTTTGTTATGTACGAATCATGTGTTCGGTTAAACTGATAAAGTAGTATAATCACACATTTAACTAAATAGTAACGACTGTGGTATCTGGGTTGCTCAATNCAATGACAATGATAGGATAAGGCTAGCAATCGACTTGGTTAGCAAGGAATTCAATATGAAGAAGCCAGAAGTTATGGATAAGGCACATGGATATATGAAAGATATATTACAAAAACAATCACGACTGCAAAAGGATATATAGTTTTTTTTATTATTTTCATCGCATTTTATGTTTATTGAGATACGTCATATTTTGTTATACATTTTTAGATTAAGTGATTCTTTTATTATTATTCGATATTTTGTTCTCTAATTGAACCTACTGTTAAGTCATTTGATGTTTATTTCTGTGCTTAATAAAAGAACTAATATAATTTAACTTTAATTTTTAGCTTTCAAGATAAATCCAAAGATACAACTTGTATGCATTACACAATTTGAAAGATACTTATTATATAACTATCTAATAATATTCTGAACTTAAAGTAACTGTTGTTTCTGGATAGTATTCAGACGAGCATAATAATAAGAAGATTCACATTCGATTATGAAAATCAATCTCATCCTAAAGATATGGTATCATTTTTTTCTAAAAGTGTAAAACTTAGCAATAAAGTATAATATAATTAATGTGTACATTGAAATCAATGTAAATTGTATATAGTAGTAGCCACATGTGGAATTGCAATGGCTGCCTCTTGTCTCAATGTATTAAATTACATTGCGACTTAAATATATAAATTATTAGTTAAAATACTTACATTTATGTGCTGTTTTTATTAATTTAGTTCGAAACAATAAATTTTGATATTGTTTTATAGGATTTATGACATCAAATTTTGATAATTTGGCCAAAAATTTTAAATGCTTTGTGTCTTAATTCTTTCAGCAAACCTTCAACAACTCATAAAAGTTAGTAGCATAGATGGCTGTAGATTATAGTGATAGACAAGGGTAAAAGTTGCGATGATAATACGTGGTGATAATTCATAACGATCAGGTGAAGAGAAGGTAGCAGGAGAAGAAAAAAATCAGAAAGAAGGCCAAGGTAATTTAATAGTCAATAACAGGTATGTGTACAGAGAATAGTATATAGTAAGAGAAAGAATAGTGTTTAATATGGTGAAGGGATATTACAAAAATGTAAATTAATGTTTTAAAAAATAATAAGAATAAAGATAGTTTAAAAAATTAAATATAAAATTTAAAAAATATTTTTCACCAATTAAAATTATGTATGAATATAAAGAGTATTTTGAATATGACTTTTTATCTCTACTTCAAATTAAATACTATTGAAAATAAATAAGTAAAGTTAATAACGTATATAAATAGTTAATTGTTTATAATGTTTATAAATTTTTATTTGGATTTCGGTATACATAATAACAACGTAATAAATTTGTTTAATATCTTATTTAATTTAAATTTATAAATTTTATACCATCTAAAAATTAAATAACTTATATATTTTTTATTTTTTTGAATATTTTTATTTTTAATGTTTAAATTATTATATCCAATTTATAAGATTAAAATTAAAGTTATAAAAGTTAATCTCTTAAAAAGCCACTGAATATGTTAAACCGCTAATATAATATTTAAGCAGGTCAGTACACTAGACTTGAGTAGTATCCCATCCAATTTAAAATCATCGTGCAATACAAAAAATATTTTCTTTTACCGCAATTATTTAACGGAACTTTTTATAAACCCCTACAAAATTACTAAGAGAAGTCCTTTTTCCCTTTTCATTTTTCAGAATTCAATTTACATGATTTTTTTATTTTTAATCTACAGGAGTTTTATAAACCCCGTTAAAAAATTTTTAATCTTGGATAAATAGCCGCTTCTTTCATTTTTTCCCCAAAATTTGGCGTAAAATGAAGACCTAAACCCGCCCAAACCAAAACCTTCTTGTCAATCCTTCCCTAAATCCATCGTCTATGCTTCTCACCAGAAGCTCTGTTAAGGCAATCTTTGTTCCCTACAAGCATCGCCTATCCTTCTCCAAACCAATCTTCTCGTCAGAAACTCTGTTCATTGGCTGCTACTGCTACTGGTTGCGTTGCTGATGCTCTTGCTTGATGTTCGCCTGTTGCCACACTTCCGTCCTTCTTCCTTTCTTTTTATTTATCCTTGACCACTGAGCCACGAACCACCGCACCCCTCGTTAACTACCACTGCTTCTTCTGCGTCAACCTTCCTTGCACAGCCACTGCCAGCGTCATTCTGGCAATCTCTGTTGCACCACCGTATTCATCCCCACTGCTCATTGCAACTGCTAGCTGCTCCAATTCTGAGTTCAACTAGCATCCCCCCTCTCCCTATAACTCATTTTGTCAATTCGCACCATGTTTCATTTTCTTTTTTCTGATCTTGTAGTTGATGAAGTTTCTAGGTTAATTTTGATTTTGTTGTTCGGATTTAGTTTGCATTTAATTGAATCTGAATTTCGAGGTTTAGCTTAGTTTGAATTAGGATTTTCAAATTAGAATTAGCTTTAGTTAGTGAACTTTAAACATGTTATTTTAGTTCTTGAGTTCGGTATTGTTGATGATTTGGATGATAATTCTTGATTGATTTTGGACTGTTGTACTCAAAATTGAAGAATTTGTACATTTGATTTGTATACTCCCTAATTCACAATATGTTTCCTGATCTGATTAAAAACACAATATGTGCCCTGATATGATTATGTGCGAGTGTAACTGCTTTCCCAGAGCCTGTGAGGCTAAATTTGCACAGGCTTTTAGGATGCTGGCATAGGTAGTTGCATTTGCAGTCTTTTCAGCTCTTTGCATCTCAATGAATAGCTTTATACATTCTTCAGGGTGTCCCTTCTGAACATTACCCGAGATCAGGGTTGTCCAAGGAACTGAACTTTGAAGATCCAAATTTGCAAAAAACCTATTTGCTTCCCCGAATTTGTCACATTTAGCATACATGTCAACCAAAGAATTAACTTGGTCAAACTTTATTTGAATATTCCCTAATTCTCTCTTAGTTACTCATATTGGGTTTTTTACTTTTTCTTATTAGCTTGTGTTCTTATTTTTTTTAATATTAATGCCTTTAATATTGTATAAGTTAAGGACTTAATGAGTTACTTTGGCAATCATAGCTTGTGGATTGATTTTTTCAGGATTTGTCTTATCCTTTCCGTTAATAGGCATGCTTTGTAAATAGTTAGTGAACTTTGAATATGTTTTTTAGTTCTTGAGTTTGGTATTATTGATGATTTGGCTAATAATTATTGATTGATTTTGGTTTGCTGTGCTTAAAATTAAAGATTTTGTGCATTTGATTTGCTTGGATTGTGATAATTATTGTTTAATGAATTCATGCACGCCAATGTTCAGTGATATGACTCTAACACTTTAGATTCTAAATTGCATGTTTGTTTGTGTATTACTTTTGTTTTGGATTGTAAATTGATATGCCTCTATAACACTTTCATAGTGGCTCTGTTCTCCAACAGCTCTCCAGGTTAGTGGTTTTGGCTGTCTCTTCCTTCAATTATTGTTGCTATTCACTTCTCCATTTGTATCACTGCTATTGTTTGCTTCCACTTGATGTTCATTACTTCGTTGTTCGATGTTCGCTGTTGCTGTTCACGGCTTTCCCTTTATCAATCAAGGAAAATAATCGTTGTTTTCTTTTGTATATGCTATCTTAATTAGATTGTTATAGTTCTTTAACCATGTTTTGATGTGTATTTTTACCATTCAACTAATAAAATATTGTGGTTTGGAATATTGAACTAGAGCAGTGTTATGTTCTTCATGAATTAGAGAAGAGTCGTTCATCCTAATAATCAGGTTATGTATATAGTTTTTGGCTAATGGTAAAGGGTTTGATCTAATGCTATGCATTTTTCCCCCCAGGGATCGATAATCTGAATGTCTTATTTGGCTATGATTCCAAACTTGATATCTTTCAAGCAAGGTAGTTAGTGAAGAATTTTGTTCTTATTTTTTTTAATTTTAATGCCTTTAATAGTGTATGTAGCAACATTCAGGTCACTCATTTGTTATTGTTACTGCCATGGGAGTTGTGTTCGTTGGTGATACTCTGTACATTGGAAGGTACCATTTGTTCAATTTTGACATGAAAAAACAAGTATACTAATGCATATGAATAAGGAAATTGCTTTGTCATTTATTTTTGTATAAATAATTCTTGAGTCTTATTGATGGAAAAATAAAAAGTGGAAAAACAGGTTTCGAAGAGATTTATCTCATAGCAAGTTGTACCTCAAATCAAATTAGTTGAAATCGAGCGAACTCTTACATCGAACTAAAAAAGAATCAATAAATTGTGCATGAAAACATACATGGTTCAATGCTGGTATTTTTCTAATTAATTTGCATACTTAGCCTTTTGAAGCCATATTATGAATTTCTTGAAAATGTTATTGTGAATTTTCATACTCATGCCGTACTTGGCCTTCATGATTCAAACTAGCGGTTTATTGTTTTAATTTTTTAATTTGTGGAGTCTACATGTAAATCCATATAAATTGCAGTATAATGTCATTTATTCTTTATTTGACAAGTTTATGATAAAAAAAATCTTAAGAATAAAAAAAATCTTTTTATATTATTTTTAAATAAGGTCAATACATTTTTATTGGATAGGACTTTTTTTTATTTTTGAAGAAGAAGATTCGGTTAGATTTAAATAATAAAGGGATAGAAGTAGATAACTCTAATTATAGAAAAATAAAAGCAACATATTTTTATTTTTTTTAATTGAATAATTATCTCATCTAATTAGATGTTAAAAATATATTAATGTTTGATGCGAGAAAAGATTTTCCGTAAATAGATTATTTATTTTTGTTATGAGCCTTAATTATTAGCTAATTTTTATTACGGAGTGACGATCATAGAAAAAAAAAGTATATTAATAAAGATTTTTTTCCAAAATCAAAAGAGCAACTAGGCTAATAAAATAAAAGATTTTTAACTAATTTGTTATCCTAAAACAATTTGGTGGAAAAAACAAGTGAAGAGAATATGAAGAGTATAATAATGCTATGAATAATTCAATATCAAATACTGGTAATAATATCAACAAAAGAACGTTTTTCATTGCTTCTAAACATGTTGAGTGTTATATATTATTGTATAGTCAAAGGGGCATTATTGCACCGTAAATAGGAATTTACTGAAAATCATCTTTATTAGATCGTTAATATTATACTAAGGTGTCTTTCGAGTATACTAAATTAGTATAATTATTCTTCTTCAGACACAACAATAAAATTAAAACATTCGTACCAAGATCAAGTATTAAATTCTTTTTAACTTGCTTGTTTGTTGTATTAATATAATGTACTCGATACATAACTCCGCCGAATTTAAGAGTCTAATAAATACTTATAGGATAAAAAAAAAGTTCTCCACATATTATTAATAGAAAATCAATTAAATTGTGACTCCTGTTTTTAATAATTTATGACATAAATTCTCCTATTTTATTTTTCCAATTCAATTAAATGCCAAACTAATTATCATCGTAAGGATTCAGGAGCATTAGTTTCATACTTTCATTTCATGTGTCCAGCCGTCCAGTTGTTCTCTTTTTTAATAAAAAATACTTTTATATAATTAATTAATTATAGAAGTATTTGAATATAATTTGTAAAACAAGTATTTTATTAAAAGTAATTATTCATATCAACATAATTAATGTGATACTGAGAAAATCTTCCTTTTAAACAAATTATCATTTTTTAATGATCGATAATTCGATATAGCTAAAACAATAAAAAAGCTAAGGTAGAAACACAACTCAAAAACGGACTAATTGAATAGAGTTCAGAATTAAAATCATAGAAAATCACAGAAAATCAAAAACATAAAAGAAATCATCATCCAAAAAGTAGTGCTCTTCCCATTGGATTGGAACAAGAAGGCAGAAGTTTACTATGTTGACATCATAATCTATACATAAGATAGATTAGAGATTTTAAGAAAACTGGCTAGCATAGTTGTCCTTGACATGAATCTATACAATATTCCAAACTAACAATCAAATCACCAGGAAGAACCTTCCTCTATTCATGAATTGAAACAAGAATGGCATGCATTGACAAACTTACTCACATCAATATGGGAATATTATACTAAGGTGTCTTTCGAATATATTAAATTAGTATAATTATTCTTCTTCAGACACAACAATAAAATTAAAACATTCGTACCAAGATCAAGTATTAAATTCTTTTTAACTTGCTTGTTTGTTGTATTAATATAATGTACTCGGTACATAATTCTGCCGAATATAAGAGTCTAATAAATCCTTATAGGATAAAAAAAAAAGTTCTCCACATATTATTAATAGAAAATCAATTAAATTGTGACTCCTGTTTTTAATAATTTATGACATAAATTCTCCTATTTTATTTTTCCAATTCAATTAAATGCCAAACCAATTGCCATCGTAAGGATTCAGGAGCATTAGTTTCATACTTTCATTTCATGTGTCCAGCTGTCCAGTTGTTCTTTTGATAAACCTTTTTTTTATTTTAATAAAAAATACTTTTATATAATTAATTAATTATAGAAGTATTTGAATATAATTTGTAAAACAAGTATTTTATTAAAAAGTAATTATTCATATCAACATAATTAATGTGATACTGAGAAAATCTTCCTTTTAAACAAATTATCATTTTTTAATGATCGATAATTCGATATAGCTAAAACAATAAAAAAGCTAAGGTAGAAACACAACTCAAAAACGGACTAATTGAATAGAGTTCAGAATTAAAATCATAGAAAATCACAGAAAATCAAAAACATAAAAGAAATCATCATCCAAAAAGTAGTGCTCTTCCCATTGGATTGGAACAAGAAGGCAGAAGTTTACTATGTTGACATCATAATCTATACATAAGATAGATTAGAGATTTTAAGAAAACTAGCATAGTTGTCCTTGATATGAATCTATACAATATTCCAAACTAACAATCAAATCACCAGGAAGAACCTTCCTCTATTCATGAATTGAAACAAGAATGGCATGCATTGACAAACTTACTCACATCAATATGGGACAACAACAAATAACAAAGCTACTTTACTTTAAGGTACATAAGACAATGATGACAAAAAGCAGAGAGGCAAGCATTACCTTTGAAGAAAGCAAGCATGTTTGGAACTCAAATTTGGTTGCATTTTCTTTTTCCTCCCCTTCGGACCTCGTATGTAATGGCTTTGTTGCAGGGGATGCCAGGGAAAAGAGAGACACTAAACCAATCATCGAAGCCACGATTTATGCTGTACATGTTCATGCTAAGGACCTTCCAATCTAAGAAATCACACTCCATTGGGGACCTCACAGATCTATGCGGGATCCGGGAGGGATGGGATACAACCTTCTTCACAATGACTTGAAGAACCAACACGCACAGGACTGGGTCCTGTCTTCGTTCCTTTGCAAAGCCAGGTAACATAACGAGAAACGTGCCTTTGCCATCAAGATCAACAAGCACAGACCTTTCCTCATGATTGAAGGATGGCATTCTATCTAAGCAGCCTTCAAGCCTTCGGAAGATAACAGACACCCAATTCATCCACCTGGAAAGCACACATCAAGTATTTTTCTCCAATGCATTTGCATGAAAGTGCCAGGTATTTGCCAGGATAAAACAAGTCTGTAACAATAGCAATACCAATACGAATAACAATACTCAGGAGTAAACAACATGAAGATGTAGGAAATTACCTGATACCTGGAGTATACACACTTAGAAGAAAGGACCGACGCTGGCCACACACTTGGACACAAAAAAGAATGCGTAAAACTATTGCCACCCTCACTGGTCCAATGTGAGTTATGGGTGTCATAAGAGTAGACGAAAACTCTTCCATCTTCAAAACAGATTTGGAGGTATAGCTTACCATAGAAATACATGTGATCAAGTAAGGAATGTGAGTGTTGGTCAGGATGATCAAGGGCCCAAACCTTGGTCGCAGCGTGTAGAACCCAAAAATTCAGAGGACCAGCCTCATGTATGAGATGGTCGAGACCACACATCCTTATAAAATAACAAACACTTCAGATTTTGTGAAGAGAATAGAACCCGGTATCAATAACTTTGGAAAATCATCTATTGGATTCGACTCCTCCACCTCCTTGTCAAGGTCTAGTTCGTAGACCTTTTTTGGAAGGATAGCAAGGACCATCACAATAATAATCAAGTACGGACAAATATTTGAAACCTCCAACGAGATGAATCTTGGAATCCAACTCTAAAGCGTGCATGCGACCCAGTGGAAGATCCACGTTGAAATTAAAGGAAACGAAGGCAGATTTTCCCAAACCACAGCCTCCTCCTCCACCTTCTTAGGTTGATGCCACAGATCCTTGTATGCATTAGCACCATAAGGCATCGTTGATTCTTTCCCGCTGCCATACCTTCCTTCTCAATCAACGCAATTAAATACCTCAAAAAAGGGAATAAATGAACAAAACCTAGCTGACACTCAATTAACAAGGCACTACAATGAAAATTAAAATTGAGAATTCATAAGCATGTGCAATAGTAACGTCGTTTTGTAGGACGGAGACGACATGATAGACGGAGAGAATGGGGCACCCAATGAAGCGGTTATGCTCGGGTGGCGACGATAGCGACGGAACGGGGAAGGAGATACAGAAAATTAGGGTTCATTTTCTGGGAGCATGATTTGGGGAAGAAACAAAAATTGGGTTTTTAATAGTTTAGTAAATTATACAATTACCCACTTTGGGCTATAATTTAATTACCAATAGTTTAACCATAGTTAACATAACCACCAATTAGAGAGTGACATGTCACAGAGGGTAATGTACATGTTATTATAGGAAGGGTAGAGTAGAATTTACCTAATATAATACATTCCTAAAGTATAAACATAAACACAATTTCTGTTTCTCTAGAATCAACCTCTAAAAGAGATATACAAGTCATAATATATAAAATCTAAGTACAAAATATAAATCCCAAAAGAAATCTTTTCTTCGTAGAGAGAAATCGGCACGCTCAGCGAGATGCATCACGTCCAGTACCTGTAAAGTGGAAATTCCCGAAACGGGTGAGAACACAATCCTTTTCAGGGTTCTTAGTAGGGGTAACAGTTCCAAAACAGAGACGATGTAAAGACTACACGAATCCTCTAGGCAATCGTAAAACTTCAACAGACAGAAATCCAAGCCTAGAAATATATTAAATCAGAAAACAGTAAGGTATGCTAGGTGTAATTATACCCATACATCTCAGGTTTTCACTCGCCCTTTCTCTTTTCATCAAATCTCAAGTCCCTCTCAGCCTATCCCCTATCATTCCTCTCACCTTTCACTCATCCTGTTTTCTTTTAGTCTCAAGTTCTTCCCATTTCATCTTAACATCCATATACATGGCCTCACAGTTAATCAGTAACAGCAAATACAAGTAATGATATTCAAACGCAACCAAATTCAATTACAACTATTATGACAGATAGCAGTTAAACAATAATAATCATATAGGCAAACCACATATACAATAAACACACTCAAACAATGTCATATAGATGCAAATGATGCATGCCTATCCTACTGGCCATGAGCTCACGTGTCAGTTATATTGTCAAAACATCCGGTAGCTAACCCGGATATCGTCTCTCTGTTTCACTTCCACACTCTTGAGATATAGTATCCGCCACACTCTTGGAATATAGCGTTTGACACACTTTCCGGTGTATATAGTGCTTCCATACTCTTGGGATATAGTGACAACCACACTCTTGGAATATAGTGCTCGACACACTCATGAGATATAATGCCCGACACACTACATCAATAGAGAGAGAACCACGAACAAGCAGAATTTCACTACCATCCTTGCTCGGGTTTTCATCACAAGTTAAACTGCAAGTGGGATAACACCACCATCCTTGCCAAACACAGGACAATATGAAAGCGGGATCGCACCTCTGTCTTTGCTTCACAAAAAATATGCAGGCGGGATCACACCTCCTTCCTTGCCAAACACAATTTTCTTAGTCTGTGAACGGGATAAAACCTTCGTCCTCACTGCAGGCGGGATAAAACCACCATCCCTGCACAATGGTTTACGTACTGAGCAAGCGAGATTATACCTCCATCCTTGTCAGGCTAGGAACCCTCATCATATTCTTAGTCACCACTGTACACATTTTATTCATTCTCAGGATATCATACTCATCCTATCAATACCTTACTCATAGTTAATCACCAATCCTTAATATCACATCTCTCATCAATATGTGAGCAGGATACGACCACCAACCTCACAAACATTCTCAATTCCATCTCATTCTCTTCATTCTGCCATGCCATATCAATCCATAATTCAAAATCCAATAATATCAATCCACAATTCAGAACCCAATACTTTTCTTATTAAGTGCAAAACTCACATAATCATCAATTATCATCAAAATCATATTCTACTTCATTCGTAGTCATAATTATAGTTGTTCACCATCATTTTGCAATATCAACTCACTAGGCTTCTTTCCTAACTCCTCTATCCTCTATTATACTGGCTCTAGACTCACAACAGAGCTTACAAGGATTTGGAAGGCTCGAAAAATAGTTAAAAACTTAAAATATATTTGAGAAGGCATGACCTTAAGCCTGTGGCTAAAGGATGGTTGGAGTTCATCCAACGCTCTATCATTCCTACTAGCAACCGATCCGAAGTAATTGTGGATCGGGCCATCATGATCCATAGTATCATGATTGGGGAGGAAGTGGAAGTTCATGAGATTATACCTCAAGAACTCCACAAGGTGGCTGACAAGTCCTCCACTTTGGCAAGGTTAGCCTTTCCTCACCTCATTTGTTACCTCTGCAATTTGGCTGGGATTGTCATAGAGGGAGACATCCTCATTGAAGAGGACAAGCCCATCACTAAAAAGAGGATGGAGCAAACTAGAGAGCCCACTCATGGACCTCAACAAGAGCATGAGGAAATTTCTTATCATGAAATCCCTGAGATTCCTCAAGGGATGCACTTTCCTCCATAAAACTATTGGGAGCAAATTAACACCTCCCTAGGAAAATTAAGTTCCAATATGGGACAACTAAGGGTGGAGCACCAAGAGCATTCTATCCTCCTCCATGAAATTAGAGAAGATCAAAGAGATATGAGGGAGGAGCAACAAACACAAGGAAGAGACATTGAGGAGCTAAAGCACTCCATAAGATCTTCAAGAGGAAGAACTAGCCGCCATCACTAAGGTGGACCCGTTCTTTAATTTCCTTGTTCTTTATTTTTCTATTTTTCGTTTACTATGATTTATGTTTATTTATGTTTGTGTCTTTATTACATGATCACTAGTGTCTAAGTGTCTGTGTCTTAAAGCTATGAATGTCCTATGAATCCATCACCTTTCTTAAATGAAAAATGTTTTTAATCACAAAAGAACAAGAAGTACATGATTTCGAATTCATCCTTGAAATTAGTTTAATTATTTTGATGTGGTGACAATACTTTTTGTTTTCTGAATGAATGCTTGAACAGTGCATATTTTTGAATTTGTTGTTTATGAATGTTAAAATTGTTGGCTCTTGAAAGAATGATGAAAAAGGAGAAATGTTATTTGATAATATGAAAAATCATAAAATTGATTCTTGAAGCAAGAAAAAGTAGTGAAAAACAAGGCTTGCGAAAAAAAATGGCAAAAATAAAAGAAAAAAGAAAGAAAAAGAAAAAGCAAGCAGAAAAAGCCAAGAGCTCTTTAAACCAAAAGGCAAGAGCAAAAAGCCAGTAACCCTTTAAACTAAAAGGCAAGGGTAAAAAGGATCCAAGGCTTTGAGCATTAATGGATAGGAGGGCGCAAAGGAATAAAATCCTGGCCTAAGCGGCTAAACTAAGCTGTCCCTAACCATGTGCTTGTGGCGTGAAGGTGTCAAGTGAAAAAGCTTGAGACTGAGCGGTTAAAGTCGTGATCCAAAGCAAAAAGAGTGTTCTTAAGAACCCTGGACACCTCTAATTGGGGACTCTAGCAAAGCTGAGTCACAATCTAAAAAGGTTCACCCAGTTATGTGTCTGTGGCATTTATGTATCCGGTGGTAATACTGGAAAACAAAGTGCTTAGGGCCACGGCCAAGACTCATAAAGTAGCTGTGTTCAAGAATCAACATACTGACCTAGGAGAATCAATAACACTATCTAAATTCTGAGTTCCTATAGATGCTAATCATTCTGAACTTCAAAGGATAAAGTGAGATGCCAAAACTATTCAGAGGCAAAAAGCTACTAGTCCCGCTCATTTAATTGGAGCTAAGTTTCATTGATATTTTGGAATTTATAGTATATTCTCTTCTTTTTATCCTATTTGATTTTCAGTTGCTTGGGGACAAGCAACAATTTAAGTTTGGTGTTGTGATGAGCGGATAATTTATACGCTTTTTGGCATTGTTTTTACATAGTTTTTAGTATGATTTAGTTAGTTTTTATTATATTTTTATTAGTTTTTATGCAAAATTCACATTTTTGGACTTTACTATGAGTTTGTGTGTTTTTCTATGATTTTAGGTATTTTCTGGCTGAAATTGAGGGACCTGAGCAAAAATCTGATTCAGAGGCTGAAGAAGGACTGCAGATGTTGTTGGATTCTGACCTCCCTGCACTCGAAATGGATTTTCTAGAGCTACAGAAACCCAATTGGCGCACTCTTAATTGCGTTGGAAAGTAGACATCCAGGGCTTTCCAAAAATATATAATAGTCCATACTTTTCCCGAGTTTTGATGACGCAAACTGGCGTTCAAATGCCAACTTCCTGCTCTATTCTGAAGTTAAACGCCAGAAACAGGTTACAAACCAGTGTTAAACGCCACAAACAGGCTGCAACCTGGCGTTTAACTCCAAGAGAAGTCTCTACACGTGTAAATCTCAATGCTCAGTCCAAGCACACACCAAGTGGGCCCGGGAGTGGATTTCTGCATCATTTACCTATTTTCTGTAACCCTAGTTACTAGTTTAGTATAAAAACTACTTTTAGTGATTTATTTTACATCTTTTGATCATTTTTGAGACTATCTTTGTATCACTTTTGATCATTGATCACGTTTAGGGGGGCTGGCCATTTGGCCATGCCTGGACCATTATCACTTATGTATTTTCAACGGTGGAGTTTCTACACCCCATAGATTAAGGTGTGGAGCTCTGCTGTTCCTCATGAATTAATGCGAAGTACTATTGTTTTTCTATTCAATTCAAGCTTATTCTTATTCCAAGATATTCACTCGCACTTCAACCTGATGAATGTGATGATCCGTGACACTCATCATCATTATCACCTATGAACGCGTGCCTGACAACCACTTCCGTTCTATCTGCAATAGCTTGAGCGTGTATCTCTTAGCCTCCATTCCGAAAGATCGGAGTCTTCGTGGTATAAGCTAGAATCAATTGGCAGCATCCTTGAGATCCGGAAAGTCTAAACCTTGTCTGTGGTATTTCGAGTAGGATCTAGGATGGGATGACTGTGACGAGCTTCAAACTCGCGAGTGTTGGGCGCAGTGATAGACGCAAAAGGATCAATGGATCCTATTCCAACATGATCGAGAACCGACAGATGATTAGCCGTGCGGTGACAGTGCACTTGGACCATTTTCACTGAGAGGACGGATGGTAGCCATTGACAACGGTGATCCCCCAATATACAGCTTGCCATGGAAAGGAGTATGAATGATTGAATGAAGGCAGTAGGAAAGCAGAGATTCAGAAGGAGCAAAGCATCTCCATACGCTTATCTGAAATTCTCACCAATGAATTACATAAGTATTTCTATCTTATTTTATTTATATTTTAAATTATCAAAACCTCATAACCATTTGAAATCTGCCTAACTGAGATTTACAAGATGACCATAGCTTGCTTCAAGCCGACAATCTCCGTGGGATCGACCCTTACTCACGTAAGGTTTATTACTTGGACGACTCAGTGCACTTGCTGGTTAGTTGTGCGGAGTTGTGAAGAAGAATTGAGATTATGAACGTGCGTACCAAGTTTTTGGCGCCGTTGCCAGGGAATGAACAATCATGATTTCGTGCACCACTTACCTTAACCCACATAAAATTTGGATGGAACTCACCAATAACTCATACTAGAATACCCATAAACAATCAAAATCACAAGATTTTCTTAAAACCCAAACCAAACACACGAATTGAAAGGGAAAAACAAAATTGAACAGAAGACTTCGAGGTACTCACCACAATACCTAGATAGAATCGAAGAGGATGGGGAGAGCGATGCATGGTCGCAAACAGCTCGTCAAAAGTTATGGACAATCATAAGTGAGGGTGAATAGTGAAACCCTTCTCTTCTCTCTTCTTTTAATCTCAGCGCCTCTCTCTCTTTCTCTTTGATTAATGAGCTGAAATGCTCATAACTAGGGCTTATATATGTTGGGCCTTGGGCCTAACTTGGGTTCGATTCGCATTTTGGTTCGTTTGGCTCAATTTTGGGACAAAACCTTTATAATAAGTGCCCGATTTTCTATTCCAATTACTTTCATCTTCTCTAACTTATAAAATTTAATTTCTTAATTTATTCACTCATAATTACTTTTTTCTCACTTACAGTACCAGACAAATTTAAGTTGATACAGCATAGTTATTGATAGTACACGCTTTTTTGCAATTAGCTATTTTTTTGCGCTCAATTTTATTTTCTAACTTAATTTTCTACCGAAAAAATTTCAATTTATAATTTATTAATTTCTTATCCTATATACTCACATTTAATTTAATAATTAATTATTTATCACTTTTCTTGGATTTTACAATGGCCCTATATCCAGTATCCGAAAACTGGAAATATTTCGTCTAGAATTGATAATTTGAAAAAATTTAGATGACAAGCTTCCTTCTTTACATTATTAAATGAGAACCTATATAGACGAGGTTATACTCGTTCACTATTGAAATGTTTAAATAGATTGGAAGCAGATCTCGCCTTAGTCGAGGCGCACGAAGGTATCTGCGGTACGCATGCAAGAGCTCGCAGTCTATCTTCAAAAATTCTCTGTGCTAGCTTCTTTTGACCTAGTACTAAGGAAAACTGAACAAGCCAGACGACCTCTATCTCATGGTAAGCTTGTAGCCAAATACGAGGGCCCATTTTGAGTTGTTGAAGTCTTAGGAAATGGAGCATATAAATTCAATCTTTAAGTAGTATCATTTTATCTAATACTTGGAATATCTCCTCTTTAAAATAATATTATAGTTAAAAGATAGGGATAGACTTGTACTCTTTTTTCTACTCAAAATTTTATTCAAAGAGAGTTTTGCTTGGAGAGATTTTAACATGGCATGCGTACCTACACCTTTGTAAACAAGGGTCAAATAACAATCTATTGTGGCTTAGGACAAGCCAATTTATATATCAATTATCTCCTTATCCGATCTCTATCAAATTCAACCTGTGACTATCAAATACAAATTATGACTAATATGTCATCTGAGTCCACTATTCCTTTAATCACATGGTCAATAAACATCTCAACTTTATCCAGTAGTAATAACATTTTTTGGAATACATCCAAATCAATATTTTACTAAATCAAATTACCAAATTGCTACCTATCAATTATAACACGCTCACAAAAATTGAAGTGACTATTTATAAAGATTACCCAAAATTCATCGAAGAAACTATTTCGACATATTTCATAAAACTCAGAAAACAAATTCATTGATCATTGAAAATGACAATGAAACCACCAACCTATCTATCATCAAATATTATCTATCAGCAGAACCAAAATCATCATAAGATCGATGATCGACAATTTCTTTTTACAACTCAATCATTGTCTTCAAAATAACAAAAGAATAAAAACAAAATGCTAACAACAAACCATACATCAATCTGCCAGGTTTTCATCTTCTTCCTCGGCAGTTTATTATCATCAACTAGCAATCTTTCATGGACTACTTTATCCAGATCCATTTGGGACAAATCTTGGATAGAGACAAGAAACTTGGCCTGCATCACTGCCCGCTCAAATCCTTCAGTAAAGACATCTAATATTTCACTTTGCCTATTATTCTCCAAATTTTTAAGTTTCACAGTAACAACAATCATTTGATTTTTCATATTAAAGAGGTCACTCTCATTTTTCTTCAGCAACTTTGACTTTTTCTCATAATTGTCTTTAACTGACTTCAGCTCCTCTTCCTTTTACGAGAACTTCTTTTTCATCCCAGCTATCAAATCATTCTTCAAATTCAAATCTTCTCTCAAACAAGCCAGCTTATCAGTCTTTTCTAATAATTTTTTATGCTTTACCTCCCGACTTCGACCAATGCTCGCCAATCGGAATTCGACCACCTACAAAAGAGCACCTATATCAGATAACTAAAAATTGTAATCTACCTTATACATGTACTAAAGTCGCACATGGAAATATTGATCAATAGCAACATCTCCAACCTCATTAACTAAGGTTACGTTGGATGACGACTGAAACGTCTCATCGGCAACAACCATGAAAGAAAAATTCTTATCCCAAACTGAGGATCCATCACCTCCATCGGCAAAACCATGCAACGTTTCTTGATTACTCACGAAAGTAGTCAGCTCCTCCAGCAGAATTTCTTTTCCATTTTCCAATAAGTAATTAGAAACATCCACATCAATAAGATCGGTCTTCTTCTTTTTAAAGACGATCTTCCTTCTTTTTGGGATAGGTTGATTAACCTCCACTCCTCCATCTCCTTTGACAGGGTTCGATGACGAGCCCTCCTTTTTGACATTCTTTATCTTGTAACGAACTCTTAAGCTCGCAGTTGAAACTCCAGATATTTTCTACCTGAGTAAAAACAAAGAAAAACATTCAAATACAAATCAGTTATGCTTCCAAACATATGGAGATCTTCTATCAAACCTTACCGACGTAGTTCACCACGAACATTTTGTCCTCTTCCCATGAGAGCAAATCAAAAACAGAAATTAAACTTTCTCTATCAATAACCTCCATAAGATAGTCTATTATACACTCATTCCTCAAATTTATCTCTTCAGAACCCAAAATATGTTGTAGTTGTAAACACCATCAGAGAGAAAACTTCTAACCAAGGTGTTCATCCAGGCAAAAAAGAAAATTTTCTTCCGCCAATCTCACTTTTAAAATATTTCTTTAAAATCTTTGAACGGCAACTTGTAAAGTTTGAAAATTGAAAAACCAGGGATACTATTCAAATTTACCCAAACCCCCTTCCAAACTCTAAAGAAGGTTTCACCTCCAGAAATTCCATTAATATTTCAAAACACCTCAAAAAAGCCCAACCATTTTGGTGCAATTAAAAAGAAGCACAGTTCAACTGCTTCAACACACTACATTGAAAATTCATAAAAGGCAACTTCACCCAAAGCTCTTCCAACACACAACTATATATGTAGAAATACTCAAAATATTTTTTCCTATGAAACACACACTCAACCCTTGTACATGGTAACAGTTCCACCCGAAACTCAGACCTCGCTATTTTTGTAGAATCTATTTCATTAATACTATCTTTATCTAAAAAAAGAGACCCACGAATTTTTATATCCTCATCAACCCACTTATAGAAACCACCATTATCTTCCTTTTGTACTTTTTTACCCTTTTTCTCTCCCATTATTTTCCATGAAACAAAAAGAAAAAGACGAAAGGATGAAAAATCAAATTGAAAGAAAAAGAAACTGACCTCTTTTACTCATATTTCACTCTCTTCCCAAAACGTTTTGACTAAACTAAACTTCCATTTATGAAACCCTTCAGGATTCCAAATAAATATGTCAAAATTTAATGAAACTGATTCAGTTTCATATAATCAATCACAACTGTTATTTCTCTCAAAACCAATGGCACTAAATGGCATTGGAAACTGGAACGATAGTTTCCTTATCATTTAATGACAAGACTTTTTCTTTTTCCTTTTTCGAAAACAAAAACTTCTCTATTTAATTATTTCATCTTTTATATTTATTTTGATAAAAATATGTTGAATTGGGAGTTCCATACTTATAGATCAAAACGCCAAATTATAACTCATCAATAAAAGCTTAACTTGTTTTATCAAAATATCACCAGGCCAAGCTCAGGGACTATGATATGACGGTTATAAATCGGTTATATATTATAACTCCGCTATGAATGTTATAGATCTGTTATCAATAACAAACATCAAAGCAAATATCAAAACGGTCGAATATGTCATTACTTTCCGTTTAAAGTAAAATTACTTGGAGACATAGCCGTTATCTTCTAATCTCGAATACAAAAAGGAGGTAAGACGTTAATTTCAGATACAGCAATACAAATCATATTATTCACTCACTAACTTGAGCGTCAGAGTGCCTTTTGCATGTACCCACCCCCTTGTTCTCCTGTTGCCGAAGTATAATTCATCTCGATGGAAAGCTCCAAGTTATTCACCGGCAGACGAGCTATATGGCGACCAACCTTCACAAGAACAAATTCATACCATCAGCATCTCATATTCTCTTTTTTCTCAAGCTTACATTCCAAGTTTGATTTTGTAAACTCGGATTTAAAATCTTTTGGTTTTGCTGTTCTAGAGAGCTGTGTTTGAAGCTCTATTATAAGATTTAGGGTAGGAGTTTGGTTTGAGTTTCATTTCGTTTGGCGTTTAAATTGGTTATAATCAAAATTTGATTAGAGCAAAATTCTACTATTATTTTGGTAGAAACTGATTCTAAATGTCATTGCACTTAAAGATTGAACTAGGATGTATAATTGTCATCTCCAAAAAAACTCTATCCCATTGAGTTCAAGCCTAAAAAGCTCATATTTGATATTGAGTTTAGGAAAAAGTAGTGACCTAGTCATTATAACTCATCAACTACAAGCTATAATGTAGAGATTAGGTCAAAAGAACGTTAGAGTTTTCATAACTCATAAATTACCAACACATAACTCGGTCGTTACATCTATAACTTGGCCATTACAATTTGGTCCATTCCGTATTACTCGGTATTGCCACCTATTACTCGGAGAACAAGTCTTGATCCATTACCTATAACCCGGCCAATGAAACCTATACCTCGACCCAAATTTACCTATTGATCCGTTAGCAATATCTCGGCCTAGAATTTACCTATAAAACGGAATTTGAATAAAATAAATAAAACGTGCCTATTTCAGTTAAAGAAAACCTCGGCTATAACAGAACCATCTGAACACATGCAGAAGCGGTTACAAAAATACTAGGACCACGAGATAACCACCTATAGCATAACAACTTTATAAATACAAAACTCTAAGCACGTAAAATGTACACTATTCACTCTGAATAACATATACTTCATCTTATATTTTTTTTTTACTTGAACATTGGAGTCTCTTTGCAAGTCTCAATCCTCAGTATAGCTCGACATCTGCGTTTTTAGAACAAAAATTTCCATATAAACAGAAGGAGTTATACCTCAACACTAGGAGTTATAGCTCGACTCATACCTCGGCTCAGATTACTGTGCAAGAACAAGTAGCATATTGATTCAAACCCCTTTCTTAATGTTTGCTAAACCATAAGTACAAAGATGATGTTTGACTTATAAATTAAATCGAAATAATTCATATGAAACGATGTCAATATATTTTACACTCCAAAATGGCCTATAGGCTTTAAAGCTAAACTGTTTAATATATACTCCAAAACTAATAGGCAAGCAAATTAACAAGCTTTTTAGAATCACTCCTTAACTATGCAAGAAACATAATCTCAAAATTTAGATTTTAGTATAAACTACAAAGAATCGTGGAGCATTTTCACATCAGTGGTGGAATACAAATAAAGCTATTGGGAAGTAGAGAAGGAGGAAGTTGGGCAGCAAGCTCTCGAGTCCTCATTTTCTGGAAATCTTGGACCAAAGGTATACTATGAGAAACAAAACTAAACCAAATGTAACGATATGAAGAATGTGATTCGAGCCACTTTTAATGACGGCCTTGTTCAATCTTCTCATATTATTCTTCACCCCTACCTGAGCCTTCATTATTCCCATTTGCTGTATTGAAAGTTTGGAAAAGCAAACTAAAAGGTTAATAAGACGGTTTAACATTTTCCTTCTAGAAAGTAGAAGAACGAGTTAATTACAACTTAGCAACATGAAAAAAATGCCAAGAACCAGCTGAATTCTTTATTTATTTTTCCCCCTCTTCTGAGAAATGATAGAAGCTCCAATTGAAATTGATTGCTTTTTTAAGATTTTAAGACAGTGCAAGTATCTACTTTTTAGTTTTTACTTCATTTAATATTTAGGATAATGATTAAGAGAAATTTTCCGGCACATTTACAATTCACATTTTTCAAAACATAAAATTGAAGATTTCAAGAGAATGAGATATATAGTAGAAAAGTTGAATTCCAACAACACAAAACTAAATATGGGAAAATACATACCACTTGTTCCAAAAAATCCTTTTGATACTTTACTTCTGTGCCTATCTCGTTTGCAACCTGTGGCAGAAATATTTAGATTGTGAGTCCACAACAACTGAGGAAGCATAGATGGAAAAAAAGAAAAAAAAGAAAAAAGAAAAAAGCAGGAAGATAAATTTTTCAAACATGATAAAGTTTAATCAAACCTAATCCATCAAAAAAATTATTTGGAGGCTATAATTCAACAAGTCAGTCAACCGATAATATTCATACATGCATCAATAATCAAAGATTCTATCAAATGATATCATGACAGAACTCAGAAGCAATGTGATCTAGAGCCAGCAAAACTGAATCTGATAAGATAATTCTCCCCTACACCCATGATAAGTCCACTAGTGTTAGGCCTATTCAGGTTAGTTAGAGAGTCAGTTTGAGATTAGCAATATTTATAAGAGCTTAAGCATCTTTGCAAATCATGTATTGTGAATACTCAATTTTGTGAATTCATTTGAATTCACTTGGAGATAAACAACCGACTCGAAGAGGTTGTATCACCAGATTGGTAGAAACTGCATTAGTTAGTTTGTGCAACAGCTTCAATTAGAATCTATTAGATTTAGTTAGTTTGTTATATGGCTCATGCCATGGGGAAGAGTGCTTTTCAATGAAGAGTGAAAGATTGCTGTTTTACAATAGAGAAAAAAATTTTAAAAAAATAGAAAGAAAATAAAGACATCCTATGCAATGCACACTCTCCTGAAAAATTTAATTATAATCTTCATTCTTCACCAACTTTACACTTCATCAAAGAAACTCCCTTGTTATATACCATAGAATCATTCTAGCTAGAGATAGACCTTCAGAATCTACTCCTTGAGACTAGAGCGACTCCACAATTGCAATTGACTACATAAATATTGTTGTTGAAGGATTTCTCATTGTTGAGCAAGCACTTGTATCTCTCATCCCTATCTTCCAGTACATGTATTCTCATTGAATCAGTTTCAAACTCAGCCTCTAGATTAGGTAATATTCTTCATTGAAAATTTAGGGGCATGAACATGTACATATATCATCTCCAATATATTCCCAAGATTACTTACAGATAATAAAATAAAATAAAATCCTCAAATAACTGAATGAGCGTGCCTTCTTTCTAAGCTATAGTTCAAAGTTAGGTCAATTTATCTTGAGAGAAACCTGGTCCTTTTATGAAAAGAACATCTAATTATTTGAACACGAATGATCCAAATACTCTCAACTCTCAAGTGATATCATCGCACACACAAAAACCGAAGATGTAACCAGATCCGTTCTAAATTCAACACATACATATCCCTTTAAAAAAAAGAAAAAAGAAACAGACACATACAAATTGCATGTGAATATTTAGAAACAAAAGAAAAATAATAACATACATGTTTCAACCTTCGAACTTGGGTATGAAGACCGGTGATCTCGTCCTCCAAGTCGAAGGGATCAATTCGCAATTGGATCTCGTCGGTCCCCGATACTGCCCTTGTGCTAAGCCCATCTCTGCAATGATATCAATTGAAATGAGGGATTCAAAATTAAATGAGAGAGAGAGAGAGAGTGAGAGAGAGAGAGAGTTGAGAGCTACCTTGACCGGAAAGGGGCAGCGACGCCGTAGAAAGGAGCCGCCCTGTGTGAATTGGAGGCCATTTATTTGAGAAGGCAGCGGAGAGAAAACGGAACGGAATGGAACCGAAAAGCCAACAAGTTGAAAGTTGGGAATATATTTTGAATTGTCAGCCACTAGGAGGGCTTTTGGGTATTTCAATCAACAGGCGAAGGGGAGTCTTAGTAGACAAGAAAATAGATTGGTAGCTGGAAGCCGGTAGGAAATAAACAAAAGAGAAAGAGGGGAGAACCTAGGGAATAGGGGTGGCAACACTTCCCGAATTCGCGGGTACCCATCTCGTCCCGAATTCGCTCGGGGCGGGTAATTATCCGCCCCCGCACCGGGACGAATTTT
>NC_029791.2:41488864-41489429 GCF_000816755.2 Arachis ipaensis | reverse complement strand
ACCGAATTTTATTTTTTTTATCAAATTTTAAAAATAAAAATCCTAAAAATAAAAATGCAAATCAAACGTACCTTCAGATCTTTTGCTGATTTTTTTAGGGATAAGTATGATTTTTGTCTCTAACGTAGAGGCTGAAAATTTATTTCGTCCATGGCCTTTTTTTCGCTATAAAATGGTCCCCAAGGTTCCAGTTTGTTTTAAAATTATCATTTTTATCAATTTTATTTTTTTTATTACTAAATTATCCCTCATTAAAAAATTATAAAATAAAATAAATATAAAATAAATAAATAAAAAGGAAAGGGATAGATACGGAGAAGGGGGTGGGGAGAGAAAGAAAGGGGGTGAGAAAAAGGGGAGGAGGGGGGAGAGAAGGGGGACCGTGATAAATCCCATATTTAGGGTTTATCTTGTACTTAATTTAGGAGATTTTATGACCTTTTACCCACATTTATTCAATGAAATAGCATTGTTTCATGATTGTCTCCCAATTTGTGCTTAAGTGTGAAAACATGCTTTCTAGGTCCTTAATTAGCTAAATTCAATTCACCCTTGATTCCACTAG
>NC_029791.2:41460846-41487622 GCF_000816755.2 Arachis ipaensis | reverse complement strand
GTTTTGGTTCAGGGAAGAAGAAGGGGAAGGGCCACCGTTGCCGCTCCTCGTCGCCGCCGCCGCGCCTGCTCTTCGCTGCTGGATCTCACTGTGAGGGTTGAGTTGTTTCTGCTCCTCCTCCTCGCCCTCACCGACGTCGCCACCTCGCCCTCGTGCCAGCGAAACCACCGTCCACCACCGCTTCAGCTCCTCTGCCTTCTGCTTCTATTTTTACTTTTGTTGTTGCTTCACCATTGTTGATTCACCATTGTTGATTCACTTTCACAATTGTTGTTAATTTATTATTGGTGATACTGCTTCTGATTATAGTAAATTAGTAATTGCTTTTGATTATAGTAATTGCATGATGATGAATTTTTTTGTTTTCTGAGTTCTGAGTTTTGCATCTGGGTTCTTGTTTTTCTGGTTCTTGTTTTCTTGGTTCTTGGCAATGATGATGATGATTTTTTGGTGTTTTTTCTGATGATGATGTTTCTGGGTTTTTCTTCTTCTCTTCTTCTGGGATTTTGTTGTTGTTCTTCTGATTTCATTATCTTTTGGGTTCTTGCTTTTGTTGTTGTCCTTCTGCTGATTCCATTATCCAATTGTTGTTATTGTTGTTCTACTTCTGGTTGTTTGTTTTATTGGTGTTGCTTCAGCTTCAGCTTCAACGTTTGGTTCAGCTATTGTTGTTCTGTTCCTGCTTGTGCTTCTGCTTGTGTTTCTGCTAGTGCTTCTGCATGATTTTGGGGAAGAAGGGATAGGGGCATTTTGGTCCGAAGGACGGTTTTAAAACAAACTGAAATTTTGGGGACCATTTTCTAGCGAAAAAAGGTCAGGGACGAAATAAATTTTCGGCTTCTACGTTAGGGACCAAAATCATACTTATCCCTTTTTTTTTTACTTTTAAAAATATTTTTACATAATAATCTATCTTATCTGTTATCTCGTTTACAGTGTAAACGAAATAAGAATGTATGCATCTCGTTTATACATCATGTGTACAAACGTGTTACGACCACATCGTTTTGTGCCTTATCTTGTTTACCATGTAAATGAGATACGTGCATTCTTATTTCATTTATACGGTAAACGAGATAAGAGAGGAGATAGCCTATACATAGAATTTGTTTACAATGCCATTTGGATAGATATTTCATCTATTTTTTCACCTTTTCTCTAACTTCTACCCTTTTCTAATCATATTATCAAATTACTCAGTGATTATGGCGCGCGCAGATGCAGATGCACATGATACGCACATCAACTGACTGAACGCGACATGGTACATTGCTGAGGTAGCCGACTTCGAGGTTAGTGTTATTTTTGTATGTTTATGTTAGAGTATGTATATATAGCTATATTTAAGGTACTTTTATAGAACTAGTATACAATATATGTTAGGTTGGTATGAATGTATTGTTAGCAAGGATTAATTGATAGAGTATGATTTTAGGTATTAGTGAAATTAATTTGTTAAGTAAATGTTAATTTAATTTTGTTTTTATTGAAATTAACTTGTTAAGTAGATGTTTATTTTTTGTTATTAATTATTTAAGTAAATGTCTTTATCTAGATTAATTTATTAAGTAGTAAATGTTTATTGGAAGATTTTTTTGTTAACTTTGATAGCTTTATAGCTTTATAGATTTCTTATTCAAGATTTTATTTTTTATCAAAGGCCTCGTCTACTTCTCTCAAAGCGAGTGAGTCACACATTTGTACCACCGAACGTCATTATCCCCTACTTGAGAGAGGCTGGCTTTGATGACACGTTGCAACTCAAGGACTTCATGTTTGACAACTCCCTGATCACGGCATTCGTGGAGTGATGGTGTAAGAACCGGAGTTTTTACGTAAAACCGTTTTAATAAAATAATTTAGTGTCCGGAATAGATTCAAAATCTAGAAGTTTTAATTTAAAAATATAAAGGTAAAATTTGGTTTCAATGAATTTTACCGAGTTGAAAAATGTATCTTCTTCGAAAAGTTTCTGTAAAAATATGTACTGGCGCTTAAGCCGGCAGTACCGGCTCTAGTCTGTCCAGTACCGCGTATTTTAGAAAATAAGATTTTTAAAAGTTGATTTATTGTTTTGAAAGGATAAAAATAATTTAGAATTGAAAACCGGGCACTAATCTTAAAGGTTTTGGCCCAAACGACCTAAAAACGCTACGCGGTTGGACCGGACCGAAGTTGGGCCTAAGCCCAACATATAAAAGCACCTTTTAATGAGCTTTGAGCTCATTTTCCAGCCCAAGAGAGAGAGAGGAGCGCGGTTTGAGAAGAAGAGAGGAGAAGAGGTGATTTCACTATTCACCTCCACTTTCCGGGAGCCATAACTTGAGCTACGGAACTCCTATTGATGAGCTGTTTGCAGCCACGCGAAGCTCTCATCAAGATCTTCATTTCTAAGAAAACCTGGTAAAAACTCGAAGCTCAAGCTCCACTTTCTAGCCCTAGATTTCTCCATTTTTGGGTTATGGTTTTTGAGTAGATTTTGTGATTTTGGTTGTTTAGGTGATCTCTAGTAACAGGTAATTGTTGGGAATTACCCAAATCTTCTTTGGACAAGGTAAAGTTGCTCATAAACCCTTGTGGTATTGTATGTTGTGGTTCTAGGTTTTGATTTGGTGATATATGTGGTGTTAGTTTGAGCTTTGGTGCTTGTTGGAGTTGGCTTGGCTTTTTGGAAGCTTGTTTGGACTCAAAGTGGTATTTTGTGCATATTAGAAATCGGCCAAGGTATGGTTTCAGTTTCCTTTATGTAATATGTAATGTTTTTGGACACTTAGACTATTTGACTTTAAGATAGGATTGAATTAAATAAATGGTGGATTGGATTATGTATGTGGCATGTGAATTCTGATGAAGACTTTATGAGTTGTGTATGTTAGAGTTTGATTATGATGGTGATGAGAAAATTGATGATTTGTGTTGCTTGATGATGATTGAGTGATGTTGTAGTGGTATTGTGTGGAAGGAATTGGAATGATAATGATGATGATTATATGATTGATGATAATTGTTGGAATTTTAATGATTATGAAGGTTGATGAGGAATGTGAGATTTATTGTTGTTGATGAGGGTTATTGGTGTTAATGATATATTATGATATTGGTTGATGTTGGTGAGTGTGTATGTTGATTGTGGTAATATGAATGTTGATAATGATTGATAATGTTGAGGTTAATTGATGAGGAGTATGAATCTTGATTTTGGTGACAATTTGTGAATGATGTTAGTTTATGAGAATAATGTGAGGAGTAAACACTTGATGAATTTGGGTAATGTTAGATATGGTTTGGTGATGATTATTGAAATTGATGAAGAATTGTAGTGGTTGTTGATGTTGTTGTTGTTGGTTGATGATGATTATAAGTGTTTTGATGGTGTTGAACGGTGAATTGAGGTATTAGGGTTAGTTGAGTTGGGAGAGAAATGGTATGGAATTTTATGTTGTTTTGGGATTGCTCGGGTTATGATTGGTTTGGTTTTGGATTTGGGAGTTTTGGTAAAATTAAGGTCTTGAGACTTTTGGTAAAAAGGGATTTTTTGATGAACTTTGACGGATCATAACTTGTGCCTCAGTTTTCAAAATTTGTTGAAACTTATTTAGAATTAAAGTTCATTGAAAAGTCTTCAAATTGATATAAAGTTTGGAAATTTTGGATTTTTGTAGAGGAAGTTATGATCATTCAAAATTTGGTGTCAAAATTTGAAATTCTGCAATGTTGCAGAATTTTGTGATTTCTGGTTTGTGTGCGCACGCACAGCCTTGTGCACACGCACACCCCTGTGATATTTCGAACCTGTGCGCACGCACAGGCAGGGGAAGGCTTCTTGTTTAGAGCGCTGGCACAGTTTGTGCGCGTACACAACCAATGATGTTTTACAACCTGTGCACACGCACAAGTTGGGAAGGGCAGTCTGTTGAGGGCGCTAGCACGTCTTGTGCAAGCGAACAGTATTGCAAATTTTGGTACCTGTGCATACGCACACCTCTATGTGTATGCACACGTTTTAAAAATCTCTTTGGGCATGCGCGCGCACACCCCTGTGCGTACGCACACGCCCTGTTTTATAACTTAAACTTTGTTTTGGAACCATCTCACTTTCCCAACAAGATTGTATACTTCTATGACACCTAATTAAGACTCTTGGGATTATTTTTTTGGGCATTAAAACATGGGAAAGGTCTTAGGAGATTTGATTTGGGTTTTACTTTGAAAAATTAGCAAACGGAGGTTTAGGTTCTGGTGTTGAGGATGAGTTTGGTTGAGAGAGTAGGATGAATAGTGAACTTGGTGATTACTGACAACGAATTAAGAAACTGATGAACTTGAGAAATATAAATGTTTAAGGATGTTAATGGAAATGATGATTGTTATGATGAGATGAGGACTCAAAGAGGAATGATGATCTTGTTGAATGTGAAAAGTGTACCAGGCACTATTTCCTTGGAATATTGAGAATTAATATTTGAAAGTGGATTGAGTTGAGAAATGGTGATGATTGGTGATGATTTGAGGTGGAAAGACTTGTTGGATGTGGAAAGTGTGCCATGCACTATATCCTTGGAATGACAGTGCGCCAGGAACTATATCCTTGGAATAATTTATGATGAAATAGATGATGTTGTTATTTTCCTTCTTTGCCACAAGAGTGTGCCAGGCACTATATCCTTGGAATGAGCATGCAAGTGTGCCAGGCACTATATCCTCGGAACGATAGTGTGCCAGGCACTATATCCTCAGAACAAAAGCGTGCCAGGCGCTATATCCTCGAACGTGGCAGAAAGGCGACATCTGAAAGGATGTGTCGGGTTGGCATTCATAGACCGACAAGTGATATCACGAGCCAATAGGACAGGCATTCATCATATGCATCTCTTATATGCTTGTTTTCTTTGATTACTTGAGTTTGCCTAATTGTATAACATGCCTACTTGCTTCTTGAATTACTTGTTGTATATGAATAATGTCTGTGTTTTATTTGCTTGCATTATCTTGTGTTTGTCTGGTGCTGAGAAGGTTAGGTAGGTGGTGGCGATGGGATCGTACGGAGGTTAGGTTGGCGAAGGCTGTGGGACACAGCAGTGTGGCTAATATTAGTTAGAAACCCCTTAAGTTTAGAAAACCCTGTTTATTGCTTATGGTTTATGTTAATTTTTTTTGTTCTAAGCTTGAATATCCATATGCGATGTGAAGTTCTAGGATTGCCTTTGGCATCCTGGAGCCTTATATCTTATATCATTGGGCACTGTTACCATACTGAGAACCTTCGGTTCTCATACCATATTTCTATTGTGTTTTTCAGATGCAGGTCGCAACCTACCTCAGTGAGTTGCTTGGTGGTGACAGAGCGGAGGATCTTCATTCTGTTTTGGGAGTCTTTTGATTATTTTGTATATATCTCTCAACTTTTGTATTTATTTTTCCTAGAGGCTTATCTTTGGGAGAACAATTTGTATAAGCTGTTTTTAATTGTCAAACTTCTATACTATCTGTATATAGCTAGCCGGATTAAACTCTGCGAGCCGAGGTAAGATTCTTATGCTACTATATTATTACCTCTTATCATATTATACATATGTCTTATGCTTTAAGTTATATATATCTTGTGCCTTAAGTTAGTAGCTTCGTTAGTACGTGTTGCGCTTTTCAAATCCTGTTTTTGAGCTATATTCTTTATCGGGCTTCTAGATTATATTATTTCTTCTATATATTATATGTACGAGCTTAGAAATGTCGTAACCTTTGATTAACCTTTGCTTTACGATGCGAGGTAAGGCTTAGGGTAATTAGGGTGTTACAAATGGTGTCTTGAGACCCACACTTTCCACTTGCCATGGGGTGAGTGCACTATCATCCTACAGGATATTGCATACCACCGCGGGCTACGTGCGCATGGAGAGCCAGTGGGTGAATGCTTCCATGATTTTCACACATGGTACGGGATCGAGACCTGAGAGTTGGTGGAGCGGCTACTTGGTTCCAGGCCTCCTGCAATTCAGCAGCATGGTGTGCAGAGGAAAGAGTCTATCTTCCTCAAGCTGACATCGGTGCTAGCAATCTATACTCCACCTTTCAATCTCTTTTCTCCTGCCAATGCTACTCAATATCAGACTCTTCAGCTCGGACAAAGAACTTACTTGCGGAGTGCGCAACAGAATGGGATTATCGCACTCAAACATCACTCCAATGTCATTTTTCTCATGTGGTAATTGAGATACACACTTACAATCACATATCCACTACTACTGCACATTTTGGTTATTTTTTGGAAGAAAAACGGAAGAGAAGAAGTGAAATGTTTGTGAAGAATACAAAGAGTTGCACATCCTTTTATAGCTATTGAAAATTTGTCGTAACGTATCTCATTTATATTGTAAATGTCATAACTCTTTACGTATCTTATTTACCATATAAACGAAATAAGAATGCACGTATCTTGTTTACATTGTAAATGAAATATATACGTCTCCCATTTCGTGTCTTATCTCGTTTATAGTGTAAACGAGATACGTGCATTCTTATTTCATTTACACTACAAACGAGATAAGAGATAAGATATATTTTTGTAAATATGCTACAAATGGTATATTTTAGTAAATAAAATATTTTTTATTTATTTAAAAAAATCCTCGAAACTGATATTTTTATTTAATTAAAATAGCAATTTTCTAATTTAAAATGGTACTTAAAATTACCATTTGAATCATATTATATACTATCAATGAGGAATTTAAAAGATTTTAATAGTGAAAGCAAAGTACATATAACATGAAATACAATAAAAGAGACAAAGTAGTGGGGTTAAATTTAACAACATAACGGAGACAATTATACATAATTCTTAGGGCAAATGACCTCAATAAACCAAATGCCACTCAATATTACTTGGATGGACCAAACTAGAAAATGCAACGTCAAAGTCCCAAAGCACATTTCTATATAAATCGAATTGATTGAATTTGATTTAATGAAACACGTAGTAAATTAAATCCATTGGATTCGAATTAGGTGAAAAACTGTTATATGAAAATAAAATAAAATTAATTTGGTTTGACATTTTCCTACTAAATCGAATCAGATGGAATCGATTTGAAGATGAACGTAAATCAAAACATATGGATTTGATTTGTAGATGAACGTAAATCGAATCTTATGAATTCGATTTATCCATGCACGTACGTAGTTGTAAATCAAAACTAATAGCTTCGATTTACTGTTTTGGGACTATGTGAATAATTTGAAAACATTTAATTCGATTTATAGAGCACTGAAGTATATAAAAACGAGCTCAACATGAAATTTTGTGGAAGAGTGAGATTCACAATGGCTAGTGATGAGAGTTTTTTAGCTCTTGTACACTATAGAGGGGTCCATTAAGAAAAAAACGCGATCAAGAATTAAGTTTATTGACAAGGACCCGCTGAGTGTTTTTCTCAAACCTTTGACTAGCTTTGTTGAATTTAAGAATACTATACTCCAGAGACTAGGACTGCAAGGCGTGAAACGGGTAGAGAAGTTGTTCTATAGGATCCCGATTTCTGTGTTACGCGATGATGTCAAGTATGATTCATTCGTTATTAGCAGTGACGAAGATTTTCAGGTGTTGTTCCATTGTCGCCGTCAGTTTCCTGAGGTGAGGACTCCGAAGCTGTTGGCGAAGCTTGTGGATGTGGTATCTAATTTTGGAGGTTTGAATAAGAATCCCTACTACACAGGACATTCAGCCTGCTCTAGTTCCATGCCTGTTGGTTCCTCGTTAGTTGTATCGGTGATTGCACCTGAGCCAGATTTAGCAGCTTCACCATCCTTTGCAGTTAATCTTAACCGCAGTTGTGATGCAGTAGTTGGTGAGGCTGGACTGTTGGGGGAGGTTGCTTTCGCAATGCCTGGCTCTGCTGTGAGGGTCCCGTTTTACGGAGAGGTTGGAGTACCTGATGGGGTTGAGGATGCATTGCATGATGATGATAATGATGATGATGTGGAGCCTACCACGATAGCTGATGATAGTGACGATGAGACACCACAGACGACTCCAGCTGTGGGTAGGAGAGCATCTAGTTCAGGTACTAATCAATACCCCCTGCATTTCTCTACTATGGACTTGGATGCCATGGCACCTCAGGGGGATCCCAGTGTACCTGTTGGCTTCGAGGCATGAGACACACAAAATGCAGGAGGTGTATCTGAATTTCAGGTCGGTCAGTAGTTTCAGGATAAAGTGGAAGTCCTGTTTAGCATGAAGACCTATAGCATTTGCCATGGGGTTGAGTACAAGGTATTGGAATCGGATCATCGGAGGTACTATGGCAAGTGCAAGGAGTTCGGCAGCGGGTGCGCATGACTCATCCAGGTTAGCCTCCACCAGCGCAAAGGGATCTGGGAGGTAAAATGGTACAATGGTTCTCATACTTGTCTAGCTACATCGATGTCTAGTGACCACAGAAAGCTTGATTATCATGTCATATCGGCCTTCATACTGCACATAATTAGAGCTGATGCTGTCACTTTGATCAAGGTACTGCAGAATGCCACGGAGGCATACTTCGGCTTTAGAACGACGTACAGGAGGGTTTGGATGGCCAAACAGAAGGCCGTGTCACAAATTTACAGAGACTGGGAAGAGTCGTACAATGACTTGCCACGATGGGTATTGAGTGTGCAGATCACTATGCCAGGTAGTGTAGCTGTGTTGAAGACGAATCCTGTTTGAGTCAGTGGGCAAGTGGATGACTCTGCAGCTTATTTCCATTGTTTGTTTTGGACATTCCCACCGTGTGTTGAGGCATTTCGACATTGCAAGCCGTTGGTCAGTATGGACAGTACCCACCTGTACGGCAAATATGGTGGTACACTACTTGTTGTGATTGCACATGACGGTAACTTCAACATCATTTCTATTGCTTTTGCACTTGTGGAAGGTGAGAATGCAGAGTCGTGGTCTTCGGACACATGTGACACCTCAACCGGGTATACTAGTCATATCAGATAGGTACAATGGGATAAAGGCTGCGTTGGAAGCTCCTGATGGCCGGTGGCTTCGGCCTACTGCATATAGGGTGTTCTGCATCCGTCACGTGGTGGGTAATTTCGCCTTGACTTTCAAGGGCAAAGATGCAAGGAGACTCTTAGTGAATGCTACATATGCGAAAACCGAGGTCGAGTTTCATTACTGGTTTGACATCCTCCGTGCTTTTGATCATGCTATGTGCGACTGGGCAAATCGAATTGACTACGTACATTGGACTCAGCATCGGAACGAAGGTCGCAGATTCGGGCACATGACTACAAATATATCTAAGTGTGTGAACTCGATACTAAAGGGTGTGAGGAACCTTCCGGTATGTGCATTGGTAAAGGCCACATATGGGAGATTGGCCGAGCTATTCGTTCAGAAAGGAAGAGAGGCCGAGACACAGTTAGGCACCGGGCAGTAGTTTAGTCAACATCTGCTTAAGGCAATCAAGGCAAATCTAAAGGCCTCGATGTGCTTCACCGTGACATTGTATGATAGGGACAGCTCAGAGTTTACAGTGGCTGAGACCACTCTGACAGGGAGCTTTTCTCTTTGCTCATACAGAGTATCCCTTACGGACAAAACATGTGATTGTGGCTATTTCCAGGCACTTTATTATCCATGTCGGTATGCCTTGGCAGGCTGCACATATGTACGCTTGACTTAGTCCACCTATGTTCACGAGGTGTATCGTCTTAGCTCCGTGTTTGATGTTTATCGGATGAGATTCATACCTCTAATTCCTGAGGAATTTTGGCTGTCATATGAAGGTCCGACCGTCATACCTGATCTGGCCAAGAGACGTGCGTCTGAGGGACGCCCCAGGACCACCAAGATCCAGACTACCATGGACGAGGCTAACCCAAACAGGCCCAAGAGATGTGGACTTTGCCTACAGCCTGGGCACACACGTAGGAGTTTTCCCCAGAGAGGAGTGACGATCGAATCCGCATCTGCCAGTAATGTCTAGTGTTTATGCTTTTTATCGTGTCATGTTGTATTTCAATTTAGCGGTTTTCTTCTAATGTATGGTTCATTTTATGTCATAATTATCTACTGTGGATGTTAATTTTAAATTTATCGTGCCTTGTCTTTTAACAATATTCAAGTTTGTACTGGTGAAGACTTTTGTTCACAAAGATTATCAGAAGTATAGAAAATGGAATACATAAAACATGGTAAACAAATAAATCTCCATACATAACTAAAAGTGAAATACGTAAAACATGTAACTAAAAGTGATGCTAAGGCCTCATAGGAGATGCGATCCGGTGAAGCAGTGTCGAGGATGTCTGACCCGCCTGCCTCTCTGTGCCAGAGGGACCTCGTCACCATCCCCGTCCCCACCATGATCCCCGTCACCGTCTCCTCCCTATAGTACCTCGTCTAGTGTGCCAGCATGCGATATGGCCAGCTCATCCTCCTGCATGATCATGCTAATCTCATCCAGAAAGTGTGACGCTCCAAACTCTGCCTCAAGGCCCTCACTACCAAGCAAGTCTGACCACATCTGACCTGGGCTAATGTACGTCTGATGCTCCTGCAGACTATCATCACACGTAGGAACCCTAGCGAAATAGTCTCCAAATCCGCACCCAGGAATATCGGCACCATCCGCAGAACCCCCACCCACTCTGCCACCGTCACCACCTGAAACCCCTACTCCCCCTAAACCACTTACACCACCTCCACCACCACCTCTGTGACAACCTGAACCCCAACCCCACCTCCAACTCCATGACCATCACCAAATCCTCCGTGATCCCCGTCACCACCTCCACCCTGACTGTTGTCCCTCCCATTGCTCTCATCGTCCCCCTTCCACCGCCACGTCGGGCTCGGCCTCGGCCACGACCTCCACCTCCACACAGGCCATGACCCCTCCCACCTCGCCTACCATGCCCCCTTCCCTCCATCGCATCAATGGCCTCCTCTAGCCAAATCCACTCACGTTGGCTAGATCGTGTCCCAACACGCTGCCTCCGAGCAACCCTACGGTTGTCTGGAACATCAGGCAACTGGTCCATGTCAGGGACTCGTCCGGGACCTCACTGTATCGCTTGAACTGGTATCGCAACTATCCTAGGATCACCTAGGATGAGCTCAGGCGATAAGAACCTCCTGCCATGTTGTTACCACTAATCAAGGTACTCATGAGAAGGTCATGGATCTGCAACAATGTCAAACTGTAGCATCTGATCTGCCCCTGTTGGCCCAATAAATGTGTCAACTCTGTAGCGTCAATGAAAACCAAGGATCGCTGCCTCGTCCATCCTTTGACATAAGAAAATCTATGTTCAGGGCAGCACGAGGCCTACCCTGAACCCCACCAAATAGAGGAAGCACCCGATCTACTGGATGCCACTCAATGACAGCAAAATAGATCAACGCTATCGCAGCCCTCCACAACGTCATATGTGGTGACTCCAATATCTCAGGGTGTACGACCTGAATGACCTCTACCAGACTATATGGCATCCACAAGAACTGTGCATACAAGTACTTATCGTTAGTCACCACAAATAACAAAAGATGCAAATACAACATATGCATGGAAATGAAAAACCATCAACCACAAATACTCACATCCCCGGGCTAGAGTAAATCAATTCTCAACCTCCAATTCGCGACACGAGGCCCCTTGTCGCTCAAGCTCGGCTGATAACTTAACCATCTGATAACCACAACATTTAATTAACAATAAAGTGAAATGCTAAAAAATGGAAAAGAGTCTGCATAACTAAAGAGAGACTACCTCGACACCAACGGCCAATGAAAAACATCAAACTCGTTTGGCCAGAATCCAGGGAACCTCCAGAAGATCCACGACTGGAGGACCTGCAGTGGACCAGCCAACTTGACGACATTTCTGTTCGCCACACAGCACATGCACCTGTATAGCCATGACAGTGCAGCATACCCCCAATTGCACTGACCCATGTCCTCTAGCCTGGCGACATACGTAGCCATTGGATGTGGAGGCGGGTACCTGACTTGACCCCAAACAGCTGCGTCGATAGGAGCATCATGATATACGCACGGGCATACCTACTAACTGTCTCCTTGTCTGCCCCCTGCGGAAGCTCAATGAAAGAGAATTTTCGTCGGTTAGGAATTTCACAAAAATAATTCCGTTGATAGTATAGTTCCCAACCAACAAACAATGCTTAATCAAAGTTTAACTTTGTTTGTCACCAGTGCAAACCAATAAAAATACCGAGAGTATTAGATCTCGGGTCGTCTCTCAAAGGAATTGCAGTGATGTATAGGTATTATTGGTTATGGTATCCAAGGGGTGGTTTGCAAATAAGGGGACGAGAAAATAAATGATAAGAAAAGTAAAGCAAACAATTAAAGAAAGCAAGTAATAAAGAGAGACATTTATGGCAAGGGTTGAGAATCAAGGTTTTCTATCCTAGTCATCAATTATAATACAATAATTTACAAGAGCTAATCCTATTTAGTCATATCCAACATTGGAAGAAGGTATAATGTTATCTTCACATGAGAGAAAGCCAAATAAGACTAGTTAATCTCAATCCAAAAGTCCTAATCAACTTACTAATTAAATTAGCAAGAGACTAGAGTCAATGGAAACAATATTAACTAACAACTCTAGATCACCAATCTAAATTGGGTATTAATGACTCAAGATTACCTAATTTCTCTTTCTAAGCCAAGAATGCTCAAAAACTACTCTAACATCCAACCAAGCATTTTGTCAAAACACTTGGAAGGCATAAAAGGAAAGCATGGTAAAATTGCAAGAAATATAAATTCTACAACTACCCATTTGCAAGGGAACAATAACAACAACTCAATTTAACAATAAAGAAACATAAAACATAAATTGTATCAAATGAAAATCAAAGTAATAAGAGTGCTCAAGGGGAAATTAACAAGAAAACTAAGAATAACAAAGACATAAGAACAAGAAATTGTAAAGAAAATAAGATGAAAATAAGAATTAAACCTAAATTAAAGAGAGTTTAACCTAATTTTAACCTAATTCTAGAGAGAAGAGGGAGCTTCTCTCTCTAGAAAACTACCTACAATATGATCCTAATCTAATCTAATTGCTTCCCCCTTGACCCCTCTTGAATTCTGCATCAAATAGCCTCAGAAATGAGTTGGACTTGGACCCAGAAAACTCAGAAATTGCCCCCAACGAATTCACTTTAAGTGAGTCACGTGCCGCACGTCACGCATGCGCGTAAACGACGCGTGTGCATCGCTGGCCAAAATTCCTCCTCATGCGTATACGTGGTTGACGCGTGCGCGTGGCCTTCAATTATCCAAATGCTCATTTCTTCATAAATTCTCCACTTTGGATGCGTTTCTCTTCACTTCTTCCATCCAATACTTGCCTTATGAATCTGAAATCACTCAACAAACATATCAAGGCCTCGAATGGAATTAAGGTGAATTAAATTTAGCTATTTTAAGGCCTAAAAAGTATGTTTTCACACTTAAGCACAAATTTAGGGAGAATTACAAAACCATACTATTTCATTGAATAAATGTGAGATAAGTTGATTACACTCAAAAGTGAAGCATATTTACTTTAATTATCTAATTTATAAAAAGGTCACATCTTTTTATTTATTCTAAAAGTTACAAAATTAAAACTAATATTAGTACTTTTTTGTTAATAGAACTAAAATAAAATACAAAAATAAATCCTAAATAAAAATAATAATACAAAATTTTAAATTCTAAAATATAAAATGCTTATAAGATAAAAATACTTAAACATAATTTTTGTAAAATACTTCATGAATGAATGAATATAGAATGAATACATATAGATGCAAAATGAACTTTGATATTCTAATTTGAGGCTGTCCACCACTACAAAAATAAAATACACATTTTTTTTAAAAATTCAATAAATGACATAGCCAATACTCTTTATTAATAAAACTCAATAAAAAATAAGATTATTAATTAATTTTTACTAATCGACCACCTTGAATAATAGCCATAGAGTTTTACTTTCTCTTCAAATTAGTATTATTCCAATATTGAGAAGATTTTGAGGTATTTGGTAGATATGGATTAGGATCATATGGAGGTATTTGGTGGTAGGGGGTTTGTGAGTATGGTGGTTGAGAGTTATATTGAGGAGGGGATTCATAGGTATATGGTAGTGGTTGTTGACAATCATAAGGAGGTCCACCATATCCATTAAATTGGTATGCATCATGGAATGGTTCTTGCTCATAGTACATTGGAGGAGGTTGTTGCCATGAAGATTGATCATATGCTTGAGACTCCTCCCACCTTTGATTGTCCCATCATTGATGTATGTTCTCATTGTAATTTCCATTTCCTACAACATAGTTGTAACCACACTCATAACTAAAAAGGTGAAAATTCATAGTAGGAATAGAAAATAAAAATAAACACTAAAAGAACTAATAAAAGTAAACTTCTAAAACTAGCAAAAACTAACAATCAAACCAAAAATCAAGCATATTCATAATATTCACATATATACAATAACCAATAATAAGCGCACATATGCAAATACTCCCTGACAACAACGCCAAAAACTTGACGGAGGAAAATCGTCGGTTGGAAATTTTCACAAAAATAATTCCGTTGAAGTATAGATCCAAACTGAACAAACAACCCTTAATCAAAGTTTAATTTTGTTTGTCACTTAAGTCAAAACCAATAAAAACCGAGAGTATTTAGACCTCGGGTCATCTCTCAAGGAATTGCAAGAAAGTGTGCATATTATTGGTTATGGTTGTATTTTGGGGTTTTTGTAATAAGGGACAAGAAATGTAAATAACAAAATAAATAAGCTAACAACTAAGAAAGGTCTTGGCAAGGAATGAGAATTAAAATTCCTATTCTCATTATCATCCTCAATTGTGATGGTAATTGTCTCTTGCTCTCAATGAGGATCCTTTAACAATTGAAGGAAAGTCAAGTGAGTAAGGTCAACTCTAATCTATAAGTCCTAATCAAAGATTAGCTTTAGTGGAATTTAAGCCAGCTAGCAATCCTCAATCACCAATCAACAAAAGAGTTTGATAACTCAAGAGTCTACAATCACTCAACCCAAGCCAAGAATACAAAATTCTATACTAAAATCCAACCAAGCATTTTATCAAACACTTGGAAGGCGTAAAAGGAAAGCATGGTAAATAGCAAGAATTAATAAAATCTATGACTGCCAAATGCAAAATAACAATAATAACAACTCAAATAAACGTCAATAAACAAAGAAACATCAAAATTACATTAAAGAAAATCAAGATCCAACAAGAGTTCATAAACATAAAAATGACCAAAATAAGAAATTAACAAGAACAACTAAAAGAGCAAAGATGTAGCAACAAGAAATTGTAAGGAAACTAAATCAAAGCAACAATTAAAACCTAAATCTAAGAGAAACTTAACTAATCTAAGCTAATTCTAGAGAGGAGAGAGAGCTTCTCTCTCTAGAATATAACCTAAAGCATGTTTCTATCTATTCCTAATTGCCCTCTTTCATCCTTCTTGAATTTGGCCTCTAATAGCTTTAGAAATGAGTTGGATTTAGGCCTGATGCAGCTCAAAAATCGTCAGTCACATTTTCTTTAATGAAGTCACATGCTGCTTGTCACGCGTACACATGGGTCATGCGTACGCATCGCCTTGGCAGATTCCCTTCTCACGCGTACGCGTGGGTCTCGCGTACGCGTGGCATTGAATTCCAGAAATCCTTGTTTCTTCATGAATTCTCCACTTTGCATATTTTTTCTTCACTTCTTCAATCCACTCCTTGTCTTATACACCTGGAATCACTCAACAAATGTATCAATGCATCAAATGGAATTAAAGAGAATTAAAATTAGCAAATTAAGAGCCTAAAAAGTATGTTTTCAACCATAAAGCACAATTAGGAGAAATTTATAAAACTATGCTATTTTATTGAATAAATGTGAGAAAAATTGATAAAATCCACCAAATTCAATACAAGATAAACCATAAAATTGTGGTTTATCAGGGCCAAAGATTGTTGAAGTCTTAATTGCCATCCCACGCCATTCCTAACGTGCCACGCCTGTTACTTTCATTCAAGTTGGGCCATTCAAGAAGGACACACATTTGGCATTCCACGCCAATCCTCAACATTCCATGCTATTGCTTCAATTGTTCAATTTTTGTGCCAACTTCAAGGTGTCGTTGCACAGCAACATAAGGCCTTCCATACTATCTTCCACTAGACCAATCATTGCACTTGGGAGTTTAATTAATCATTCAAATTGGTGGAATTATGGAGTAAATTCACTTTGCTAATACTCATGAGTTGTGTTGAGTTGAATTGGACCTTGAGTTGGACTTGGCATTGGATGAAAATTTGAAATAAAGCTGAAGGGAAAAAGAAAGAAGTATAAAAGGGAGAAGGAAAGCATTTAAAAAGGGGAATTTTACCATATTTTTCACTTTCAAACATTTTGAATTCTGTAATTCCATAGCAATGAATCACTAATGCCTTCTCATTAAGGAGAAGAGCTCTGTTAATCTCTAATGGAATGAAGTCATTGATTCTCTATCTTTAATTCATGTGTTATTGCTTCTAAGAGATATTTTTTATTTTGAATGATTCAAATCCATTGAGAGGTGGTTTAAATCTGGGTTGAATTTCATGATCAACTAAAAGGGTAATTTATGGAATTGAGCTTGAAGATCCTCTCTCTCAATTCTTATGACCTTGTGTTTAGATTTGATATGTGACATATAATCAACTAAATTTAGATCTTAAGAGTTGTGTGGCTCTAAATTAGAGACCAATCTTCATTTCTTCTCATGAACAATTAGATCAAGACATTGACAATTGATCAAGTTAAAAGAGGTTGAATTACCAAGAGATTGTAGTTCAACCACTTAAGATTTGTCAGATATCAATAATTACATGATTAAGATAGAGTTGAAATCTATATTTCTAGAGGAGTAAACATCTTTGAACATCAATGTTCACCATCATATAATTCTCTTATTTGCTTGATTTTTGCTTTCAATTATTACCTTAATTCAATTCTTCAGTTTAGATCTATTCTTTGTTCATGTGCTTAATCCATTTATTACTTTTAGTCATTTATCATTCAGCCATTTACTTTTTTTTTATTTAGTTCCAGTTATTTACTTCATAGTCATTTACTTTACAGCCAAGTTACATAGTTTTATGTTATATCATTGATTCTCATTCAAAATTGACTTGTTTAACTAGAATAGCCAATCGATTATTGTTGCTTGATCCATTAATTCTCGTGGGAACGATAACCCATTTATCGTGGTATTACTTGGTGCGATCCGGTGTATTTGCTGGTAGTTTTGCGAATATTGTTTGCAAATTCCGTATTAGCTTACCTTCAAGAGAAGGTGGTAGGGCACTAAACCCTGGATTATGTGCCTCTTTGGGATGCGCATTCAGAGAGACAATGTCTGGGTTAGCTACCGGATGTGTCAGGTTCTGGAAGTGTAACTGACACATGAGCTCATGGCCAGTAGAACTGGCATACATCATACTGTATTTTTTTGCCATTGTTCGGGTGTGCTTTATTGTCTTGGGTTTGTCTATGTAAATATTTTTGTTTAACTGCTAATTGTCTTACTTGCTGTAATTGCTCTTGATTGTGTCTGAACTTCATTACTTGTGATTGTGACTAGATAGATTGGATTGTGGTGATTGAGTGTTGGTTGAGTTACTTCGGCCGGAGGCTGTGATTGATTTGTTTTTGAGTTTTAGCGGAGTATGAAAAATCAAGTTGGTTCAGCATAGACTTAGTGAACCTATGCTTGGAATAGGTTGGTCATTCATATTGTCCATGTAACTTTCAAGATTTTTCATAAGAAAAAAAATACGAGTTTTGGATTATGGATAAATAACCGATGTTTTTCAAAAAGATATGGACTTCTGGATGTTAAACTATTGGTTTTCAAAAAGATTCATAAGATGAGCGATGATTACTGCGGTTGAAAATTATTTTCTTTTTAAATATCTTCTTATGACAATTCTGAAACTTCTATGGTAAGACCGTATCCCCCTACAGCCCTATCTTTTTAGAAAATGGACGAAGAAGCTCATGAAGAGTTTATTCCATTTTTTGCTTATTAAAGTGAAGATTTATACTGGTTTGGAATTTAACAAAATAATTTCATTGTGAGCATAGCCCAAACCGACAATTGATCCTCAAATCAAAGTTTAATTTTTGGTTGTCACAAGTCCAACCCAATAAAAATAACCAAGAGTATTAGTCCCGGGTCGTTCTCCCTAGAGATTGCAACCGAGTGCTTAATTATTGGTCATGAGATACAAGAGGGTTGGGTTGATAAAAGGGCAAGAAAATAACTGACAAGAAAATAATGCAAACAATTAAAGATAACAAATACTAAAAAGAGGCATTCATGGCAAGATTGAGAATATAGACTTTCTATCCTAGTCATTAATGATCATACAACAATTAACAAGAGCTAATCTTATTTCGTCATCTCCAACATAGGAAGAAGGTATAATGTTATCTTCACATTGAGAGAAAGTCAAATAGGACTAGTTAATCTCAATCCATAAGTCCTAATCAACTTACTAATTGAATTAGCAAGAGAATAGAGTCAATAGAAACAATATTAACTAACAACTCTAGATCACCAACATGAGTTGGGTATTAATGACTCAAGATTACCTAATTTCTCTTTTCAAGCAAAGAATGCTCAAAATTCTACTCTAAAATCCAACCAAACATTTCATCAAACACTTGGAAGGCATAAAAGAAAAGCATCATAAATTGCAAGAATAATAAATCTATAACTACCAATTGCAAGAGATTAATATTAACAACTCAAATAAACAATAATAAACAAAGAAACATTAAATTACATTAAAAGAAAATCCAAATCCAACAAGAGTTCATAAACTAAAAAGAGGCATAAAAGGGAAATTAACAAGAGGACTAAGGAAATTAAAGCAAATCAACAAGGAAAAGTAAAGGAAACTAAATCTAAACAAGTAATTAAACCTAAATATAAGATGAAAATAAACTAAGAACCCTAATTTTTAGAGAGAAGAGGGAGCTTCTCTCTCTAAAACTAACCTAAGGCATGTTTTCTAAGCTAAACTAATTGCTCCCCCTTTGTCCAATCTTCAACTCTGCATGAAATAGCCTCAGAAATGAGTTAGATTTGGGCCTGGAAAGCTCAGAAATTGCCCCCAGCGTATTGACTTTAATGAGGCCACGTGATCAGTGATGCCAGGGCATTTTGGCCAGTTTCACTGACCTTTTCTTTACTGTTTTTAGGGTAGTTTCATGCATTTCCTTAGAAAATAAGCTAGTTTTGGGTAGATATTCACTTACATATTGATTCAAGCATACATTGTGCACTTTACATGATTTAATGAGGATTTTGCATGAATTTAATGACAAATTGGATGTTGTACTTCCCATGACTTAGACTAGAACTTTGATGCGCTCTATTGCTTGATTTCAGGACAAAGGAAGCAAGGAAGAACCACGTGAGCAGCCACGTTAATCTAATTAACGTAACTCCTAACGTGGAATGGGAGTAACTTGCAAAGTTAATGAGAAAAGTAATCGCCAATAACGCTCTCGAAGCCATCATTGCCCACGTTAAGAGTCACGTTAACTAAGTCAACGTGAACTCTAACGTGGAGGAAAGGAAATGGAGCCAACGTTAGTGACTCTTACCTTTGTCACTAACGTTGGAAGGAGCCCACACAAGCCACAATGAGCCACGTTAACTCCCACGTTAACGTGAGGAGGAGAGATGATGAGCCAACGTTAGTGACATTCATCTTTGTCACTAACGTTGGAAATGGCTAGCACATCCACGTTAAAGGCCACGTTAACCTAGTTAACATGGACTCTAACGTGGGAGCTAGGGGCACATTGGAACGTTAGTGACAAAGGTAAGTGTCACTAACGTTCTCGAAGGTTGGCAAGCCTACGTTAAGGAGCCACGTTAACTAAGTTAACGTGGACTCTAACGTAGGGAAGGAGGAGGCTTCTCAACGTTATTGGGAAAGGTAAGTCCCAATAACGTGTGCGAAGGATAAAGAGGCAACGTTAGTGGCAACGTTTGTGCCACTAACGTTGAGGTTAACATGACTCTTACTTGGGTGAGGAACGTTAGTGAAAAAGGTGATTGTCACTAACGTTCTCGAACCCATATTTTCACTGAACGTTAACTCCACTAACGTCCTGAGCTAAAGTCTCTGCCCACTTCACACTTTCTCTCTGTAAGTAAAGCCAAGCACAATGAAGAAGATAATTGCTTCAAACTCAAGATCCAATGGCCCATACCCAAGACTTGAAGAGCCAACTAGAAGATCAGATGAGTAGTATATATAGGAGTAGCTTTGAATTATTTTAGGGAGTTGGAAATTATAGGGAGCCTCTTGGCATAGAACTACTCTCTGTATTTTACTTTCTCTGCACTTCTAGTTTCATCATGTATTCTCCATCTTTGTTTTCATTTTCCAGAGCCATGAACAACTAAACCCCTTTCATTGGGTTAGGGAGCTCTGTTGTAATTTGATGGATCAATACTAGTTTTCATTATTCTTCTTCTATCTTTTCTCTTGATTTTACTTGAAAGCTTTCGATCTTCATCCAATTTGGTAGTTATCTTGGAAAAGAAGCTATTCAAACTTGGATCTCTTCAGAACCTTGAAAGAGGAATGAAGAGATCATGCTAGAAATGCTTTCTCATGCTGGACCAAATTGGGTTTATCAAATTCTGATTCGCTCAACTAGAACATTCCTCTAATTAAAGTTGCTTGATCAATCAATCCCTGTGGGATTCGACCTCACTCTATTATGAGTTTTTACTTGACGACAAATTCGGTACACTTGCCGAAGGAAATTTGTTATGAGACAAGTTTTTCGTGCATCAAGTTTATGGCGCCGTTGCCGGGGATTGATTGTGCATCAACAATGATTAAATTGGAGGATAACTAGATTGAGCATTTTTGTTTTGTTTGATTTAATTTTCTGTTTGAGTAATTTACTTTCAGTTTTAGTTAATTTCTTTCCTTCCCCTTGCTTTTTCGTTTTTCTTTGTTATTTGCAATTCATTTCACTAACCCACTAACTGTTTGATATATTGCATCACTCACACTAACAGTCATTCTGACAGAAATACTTTCTGCATCTATTTTCTTTGCTTGTACTTGTGGGTTGTATGACAGGAAGAAGAAGCGGGGCTTCAACTTCCTTTGATTCTGAACCTGAGAGGACCTTCTTTAGATTAAGGAGGGAAGCAAGAGGAAAACGAGTAGTTGGTGCTGAGGAAGAGGAGGAATACTTTGAACCAAACATAGAAGAAAACATGGAAAACCATCATGAAGAAGAGGCTCACAACCATGGCGGAGGTGGTCGAGCAAATCATGCGGGGGAGGATAGAAGAGTTTTAGGCTCATACATCAATCCAAACCCAGGAAACTGTGGAAGTAGCATTCAAAAGCCAACCATCCACGCCAACAATTTTGAACTGAAGCCACAGCTCATCACCCTTGTTCAGAACAACTGTTCGTTCGGAGGAGGTGTCCAAGAAGACCCCAATCAACATCTAACCACCTTCCTGAGAATATGTGACACAGTGAAGTCTAATGGTGTTCATCCTGACGCCTATAGACTGCTCTTATTCCCATTCTCACTCAAGGATAAGGCAGCCAAGTGGCTGGAGTCTTTTCCGAAGGAGAGCTTGACAACTTGGGAGGATGTGGTGAACAAATTCTTAGCAAGATTCTACCCCCCTCAACGAATCAATAGGCTGAGAGCTGAGGTCCAAACTTTCAGGCAACAAGATGGTGAGACTCTGTATAAAGCATGGGAGAGGTTTAAAGACCTAACAAGGAGGTGCCCACCAGATATGTTCAATGAATGGGTGCAGCTGCACATTTTCTATGAAGGGCTCTCTTATGAGTCAAAGAAGGCCGTAGACCATTCATCTGGAGGATCTTTGAACAAGAAGAAGACCATTGAGGAGGCCATAGATGTCATTGAAACTGTAGCAGAGAATGATTATTTCTATGCTTCTGAAAGAGGCAACACTAGAGGAGTGATAGAGCTAAACAATGTAGATGCTCTGCTGGCTCAGAACAAGCTCATTACCAAGCAGCTGGCTGACCTAACCAAGAAGATGGAGAGGAACCAAGTAGCAGCAATCACCACTTTATCAGCAACCCAAGAAGGAGTGAATGAAGAAGCAGAGGGAAGTCGGGAGCAAGTCAACTACATTGGAAATTCACCTAGGCAAAACCATGATTCATACTCCAAGACCTACAACCCTGGCTGGAGGAATCACCCAAACTTTGGGTGGGGAAATCAACAAGACCAAGGCCTTGATCAAAGACGCCCAAATCCCAACAATGCAACCCATCAACATTTCACATCTAGACCATATCAACACCCCCATAACAACACCTCTCCACATTCATATCAAAACCAAAATAACTTACCTCATCCTTCCACCTCTAATCCCAATCTACCATCATTTGATGACAGACTCTCAAGGATTGAGAATCTACTTGAAGGCATAGGCAAAGAGATTCAAGACAGTAAAGCGTTCCGAGAAGAAGTGATGTCCAATATGCAGAACCAGGATGCTGTCATCAAGAAACTTGAGACACAAATTGGCTACTTATTCAAGCAAATCCCCAGCCACAACCTTCGCAGTAATACTAACTCAACCAAAAGGGAGGAGTGTCAGGCTATCACCCTTTGGAGTGGGAAAAAACTGAAGGAAATCCCCCAGAAACCACAAGAAGAGGACTCAAATAAAGAGGAAGAAGAGCAGGACGAAACTCGAGTTCCCACTTTGAGTTCACAAAAAGGGGAAGGAGTGCTGAAGCCAGACGTCCCAAGAGTCCCATACCCTCAGCAATTAAAGAAGAAGGGAGATGACAATCAGTTTTCGAGATTTTTGGAAATATTCAAGAAACTGCAAATCAACATACCCTTTGTTGAAGCAATAGAACAAATGCCACTCTACGCCAAGTTCTTGAAGGAGCTCATGACTAAGAAGAGAAGCTGGAAGAACAACGAGATTATGATACTAACCGAAGAATGTAGTGCTATCATTCAGCACAAACTGCCCCAGAAATTGAAGGATCCTGGGAGTTTTCAGATCCCTTGTATTATAGGGAAAATCACAGTGGAGAAAGCTCTTTGTGACTTAGGAGCCAGCATCAATTTGATGTCAGTAGCTATGATGAGGAAGATGAAGATAGAGGAGGCTAAACCAACAAAAATGGCCTTACAGTTGGCAGACAGATCGTTCAAGTTCCCTCATGGCGTAGTAGAGGATTTGCTGGTGAAAGTGGGAGACTTCATATTCCCAGCAGACTTCGTAGTGCTGGACATGCAGGAGGAAGCCAAGACCTCCATTATCCTGGGAAGGCCGTTCTTGGCCACTGTTGGAGCTGTCTGGTTGGACACTTGCTGACCTGAAGGGGATAAGTTCGGCCATATGCATGCACAAGATACTGCTGGAAGATGATGCCAAACCATCCATTCAATCCCAAAGGAGGTTGAACCCAATCATGAAGGAAGTGGTACAGAAGGAAGTTATGAAGTTATGGCAAGGGGGGTAATCTACCCAATCTCAGATAGCCCCTGGGTTAGCCCCGTGCATGTCGTCCCAAAAAAGGGAGGAATTACCGTGGTTCCCAATGAGAAGAACAAACTAATTCCTACAAGGACAGTCACAGGATGGCAGATGTGCATAGACTACAGGAAGCTCAATGAGGCTACACGAAAAGATCATTTCCCCCTTCCATTCATGGATCAGATGTTGGAAAGACTTGCAGGGCACGCATATTATTGTTTTCTCAATGGTTATTCAGGATATAACCAAATAGTGGTTGATCCCAGGGATCAAGAGAAAACCTCATTCACTTGCCCATATGGAATGTTTGCCTACAGGCGCATGCCATTTGGGCTATGTAATGCACCTGCGACTTTCCAACGCTGCATGCTTTCTATCTTTTCAGATATGATAGAAAAATTCATTGAAGTTTTTATGGATGATTTCTCGGTATTCGGAGATTCCTTCCCTAGTTGCCTACATCACCTCACCTTGGTATTGAAAAGATGCCAAGAGACCAATCTGGTCTTGAATTGGGAGAAATGTCACTTTATGGTGACAGGAGGAATAGTCTTTGGTCACAAAGTTTCTAACCAAGGCATTGAGGTTGACAGAGCTAAAGTAGAACTTATTGAAAAACTGCCTCCACCCAGTGATGTCAGGGAAATTAGGAGCTTTTTGGGGCATGCTGGTTTTTACAGAAGGTTTATTAAAGATTTTTCAAAGATAGCCAAGCCCTTAAGCAATCTCCTTGTATTTGATACACCATTTATCTTTGATGAAACATGCATGTTAGCCTTTGAAAATTTGAAAATGAGGTTGTCCTCTACTCCTATCATTTCCCCACCTGATTGGAATTTACCATTTAAATTGATGTGTGATGCATCTGATTTTGCAGTTGGGGCAGTGTTAGGATAGAGGAAAGAGAACTTAGTCCATGTGATATACTATGCTAGCAAAGTCCTTAATGATACTCAAAGAAATTATACCACTACTAAAAAGGAGTTACTAGCAATAGTTTTTGCATTTGACAAGTTTAGATCATATCTCATTGGTGCTAAAGTGATTGTTTTTACAGATCACACATCACTTAAATATTTGTTTGCCAAGCAAGAATCAAAACCAAGACTAATAAGATGGATCTTATTATTGCAGGAGAGCACTCATCAGTGATGGAGGGAGCCATTTTTGCAACAGACCACTAGAGGCTCTTCTCCTACGATATGGGATAAGACACAAGGTAGCCACGCCTTACCATCCCCAAACAAGTGGACAAATTGAGATATCCAACAGAGAGCTAAAGAGGATTCTGGAAAAGACTGTGGGTGCATCAAGAAAAGATTGGTCGAAGAAGCTGGATGATGCTCTTTGGGCATACAGAACAGCATTCAAAACACCACTTGGAATGTCCCCATATCAACTGGTGTATGGGAAAGCTTGTCATTTACCACTGGAGCTGGAACACAAAGCTCTCTGGGCTATCAAGATACTAAATTGTGACAGCATTGCTACTGATGCAAAGAGGATCTTGCAACTGCAAGAAATGGAGGAATTCAGGTCACAAGCCTATGAAAATACCAAGATGTATAAAGAGAAGGCAAAGAGAAGACATGACCTGCATCTTTCACCCAGGAGTTTCGAAAAAGGGCAGCAAGTACTCCTCTACAATTCCAAATTAAGACTGTTCCCAGGAAAATTCAAATCAAGGTGGTCCGGGCCTTTTCTTGTCACAAAGGTCTCACCATATGGACACATTGAAATCATGGATGAAGGTTCAGAGAGGACTTTTACAGTGAACGGACAAAGACTCAAGCATTATCTGGGCAACATGGGGGAAAACCCCAGAGTAAACTATCATCTCAAGTAAAGGAGGAACCGTCGAGCTAGCGACGATAAAAGAGAGCTCTGTTGGGAGGCAACCCAACCTCAGGTAGTTTCCTTTTCATCTTGATTTCAATAAAGGTCACAAGTTGTTTCCCCTGTATTGCGAGGAGCTAAGTTTGGTGTTCCACACCAAAATAATCCAAGAGTGAAAGTGTAATTCTAAGTTTGGTGTTTCACCAAAGGATATTAGTTAGAATCACACTACACTCCCAAAGCGCATTGCTAGCTCCAACCAATCAAGGGAAACCACTTAGATGTAGTTAGTCTTTAGTTAATAATTGGTTTGTTAAACAAGATATGAGGTTCTCTGCATATATGCAAGGTTTTGTACTAGGCAAGGAACTAAGTTTGGTGTTCACACACCAAATTAAGTTCATAAGTCACAACATACATGCAAGCTAACTGTTTCTCAAGTGCTTTGGGAACAAGCAACTTCCAATAACTTTGCAGGAATCTTATGAGGAAATGGTGCACCTTCACCCAAGGAAGTGAGGTAGCAAAGACCAGGATGATGACAAAAAGAGGGCAACTAGAAACCATCACCTGAAGGTTGTATTGTCACTTAATTCCATGTACTTAGAATGTTGAAAATTGGAAGTCCGGATGCAATCTTGACTAATAGTTACATGTTAGTTTGAACCTTTTTAAATTCTGTCTTTTAAGTTTTGTGTTGAAGAGGTCTATGCTTGCTAGTCTTCATGTCACTGCATCATCACTTGGCTTACTTGTATGCTTGTTCCTTTGAATCAAATGAAAAAGAGAATGAGTGTTTCAAAAGACCAGAGTGGAGTTCATACTATGGAGTAAGTTCATGAGTTTGTGGTGTGGTCATAAGTTAGCTAAGTTGGTTCAACCATAAGGTGGGAAGACAACTATCTGTCCTGAATCATATGCTTTGAATACACCCCATGAGACTAGCTAAATAAGAAGATCCTAATAAGAAAAAGGGAAAGAACAATAAAGGTTGAAAAATAAAAGAAAAAGAGTAAGCAATAAGACTAAGCACCAATGGTTTTAATCTTGAGGCATGTGTCTGTGGTACTCCTGTGTGAAGGATCTACTTGGATGAATAAGCTCTTAGGGGTGCCTTATCACTTGGTAACTTGGGTTAACTAACTCGGGATTATCAGCTGAAAGTCCACTATCAAGAGTAACCTTCACCACAGAGCATTTAGTAACGCAAAGAGGTGCTGGACACCAAGGTCTCAAGAAAAGAAAATAAATAAACTATATGCCTGTGGTGTGTATGTATGGGGGAAAGAGACTTGAGGGAGTAAGTCC
>NC_029791.2:41446754-41460791 GCF_000816755.2 Arachis ipaensis | reverse complement strand
ATCATTCTCTTGTTCCAGTACTTGCTTAGGGACAAGCAAGCTTTAAGTTTGGTGTTGTAATGCCAGGGTATTTTGGCCAGTTTCACTGACCTTTTCTTTACTGTTTTTAGGGTAGTTTCATGCATATCCTTAGAAAATAAGCTAGTTTTGGGTAGATATTCACTTACATCTTGATTCAAGCATACATTGTGCACTTTACATGATTTAATGAGGATTTTGCATGAATTTAATGACAAATTGGATGTTGTACTTCCCATGACTTGGACTAGAACTTTGATGCACTCTATTGCTTGATTTCAGGACAAAGGAAGCAAGGAAAAACCACGTTAGCAGCCACGTTAATCTAATTAACGTAACTCCTAACGTGGAATGGGAGTAACTTGCAAAGTTAATGAGAAAAGTAATCGCCAATAACGCTCTCGAAGCCATCAAATCAAAGTTTAATTTTTGGTTGTCACAAGTCCAACCCAATAAAAATAACCGAGAGTATTAGTCCCGGGTCATTCTCCCTAGAGATTGCAATCGAGTGCTTAATTATTGGTCATGAGATACAAGAGGGTTGGGTTGATAAAAGGGCAAGAAAATAACTGACAAGAAAATAATGCAAACAATTAAAGATAACAAATACTAAAAAGAGGCATTCATGGCAAGATTGAGAATATAGGCTTTCTATCCTAGTCATTAATGATCATACAACAATTAACAAGAGCTAATCTTATTTCGTCATCTCCAACATAGGAAGAAGGTATAATGTTATCTTCACATTGAGAGAAAGTCAAATAGGACTAGTTAATCTCAATCCATAAGTCCTAATCAACTTACTAATTGAATTAGCAAGAGAATAGAGTCAATAGAAACAATATTAACTAACAACTCTAGATCACCAACATGAGTTGGGTATTAATGACTCAAGATTACCTAATTTCTCTTTCCAAGCCAAGAATGCTCAAAATTCTACTCTAAAATCCAACCAAGCATTTCATCAAACACTTTGAAGGCATAAAAGGAAAGCATCATAAATTGCAAGAATAATAAATCTATAACTACCAATTGCAAGAGATTAATATTAACAACTCAAATAAACAACAATAAACAAAGAAACATTAAATTACATTAAAAGAAAATCCAAATCCAACAAGAGTTCATAAACTAAAAAGAGGCATAAAAGGGAAATTAACAAGAGGACTAAGGAAATTAAAGCAAATCAACAAGGAAAAGTAAAGGAAACTAAATCAAAACAAGTAATTAAACCTAAATCTAAGATGAAAATAAACTAAGAACCTTAATTTCTAGAGAGAAGAGGGAGCTTCTCTCTCTAGAACTAACCTAAGGCATGTTTTCTAAGCTAAACTAATTGCTCTCCCTTTGTCCAATCTTCAACTTTGCATGAAATAGCCTCAGAAATGAATTGGATTTGGGCCTGGAAAGCTCAGAAATTGCCCCCAGCGTATTGACTTTAACGAGGCCACGTGATCAGTGATGCCAGGGCATTTTGGCCAGTTTCACTGACCTTTTCTTTACTGTTTTTAGGGTAGTTTCATGCATTTCCTTAGAAAATAAGCTAGTTTTTGGTAGATATTCACTTACATCTTGATTCAAGCATACATTGTGCACTTTACATGATTTAATGAGGATTTTTCATGAATTTAATGACAAATTGGATTTTGTACTTCCCATGACTTGGACTAGAACTTTGATGCACTCTATTGCTTGATTTCAGGACAAAGGAAGCAAGGAAGAACCACGTTAGCAGCCACGTTAATCTAATTAACGTAACTCCTAACGTGGAATGGGAGTAACTTGCAAAGTTAATGAGAAAAGTAATCGCCAATAACGCTCTCGAAGCCATCAAATCAAAGTTTAATTTTTGGTTGTTACAAGTCCAACCCAATAAAAATAACCGAGAGTATTAGTCCCGGGTCATTCTCCCTAGAGATTGTAATCGAGTGCTTAATTATTGGTCATGAGATACAAGAGGGTTGGGTTGATAAAAGGGCAAGAAAATAACTGACAAGAAAATAATGCAAACAATTAAAGATAACAAATACTAAAAAGAGGCATTCATGGCAAGATTGAGAATATAGGCTTTCTATCCTAGTCATTAATGATCATACAACAATTAACAAGAGCTAATCTTATTTCGTCATCTCCAACATAGGAAGAAGGTATAATGTTATCTTCACATTGAGAGAAAGTCAAATAGGACTAGTTAATCTCAATCCATAAGTCCTAATCAACTTACTAATTGAATTAGCAAGAGAATATAGTCAATAGAAACAATATTAACTAACAACTCTAGATCACCAACATGAGTTGGGTATTAATGACTCAAGATTAACTAATTTCTCTTTCCAAGCTAAGAATGCTCAAAATTCTACTCTAAAATCCAACCAAGCATTTCATCAAACACTTGGAAGGCATAAAAGGAAAGCATCATAAATTGCAAGAATAATAAATATATAACTACCAATTGCAAGAGATTAATATTAACAACTCAAATAAACAACAATAAACAAAGAAACATTAAATTACATTAAAAGAAAATCCAAATCCAACAAGAGTTCATAAACTAAAAAGAGGCATAAAAGGGAAATTAACAAGAGGACTAAGGAAATTAAAGCAAATCAACAAGGAAAAGTAAAGGAAACTAAATCTAAACAAGTAATTAAACCTAAATCTAAGATGAAAATAAACTAAGAACCCTAATTTCTAGAGAGAAGAGGGAGCTTCTCTCTCTTGAACTAACCTAAGGCATGTTTTCTAAGCTAAACTAATTGCTCCCCCTTTGTCCAATCTTCAACTCTGCATGAAATAGCCTCAGAAATGAGTTGGATTTGGGCCTGGAAAGCTCAGAAATTGCCCCCAGCGTATTGACTTTAATGAGGCCACGTGATCAGTGATGCCAGGGCATTTTGGCCAGTTTCACTGACCTTTTCTTTACTGCTTTTAGGGTAGTTTCATGCATTTCCTTAGAAAATAAGCTAGTTTTGGGTAGATATTCACTTACATCTTGATTCAAGCATACATTGTGCACTTTACATGATTTAATGAGGATTTTTCATGAATTTAATGACAAATTGGATGTTGTACTTCCCATGACTTGGACTAGAACTTTGATGCACTCTATTGCTTGATTTCAGGACAAAGGAAGCAAGGAAGAACCACGTTAGCAGCCACGTTAATCTAATTAACGTAACTCCTAACGTGGAATGGGAGTAACTTACAAAGTTAATGAGAAAAGTAAAAGCCAATAACGCTCTCGAAGCCATCATTGCGCACGTTAAGAGTCACGTTAACTAAGTTAACGTGAACTCTAACGTGGAGGAAAGGAAATGGAGCCAACGTTAGTGACACTTACCTTTGTCACTAACGTTGGACCAAGCTCATAAGTGGCCACGTTAAGAGCCACGTTAACTTAGTTAACGTGGCCTCTGACGTTAAGAAGTAAAAGGGAAGCCAACGTTAGTGACATTCAACTTTGTCACTAACGTTGGCCAAGTCACAATAAGCCACGTTAACTTTCACGTTAACCTAGTGAAGAAAGTAGGTGATCGACAACGTTAGTGACACCAAACATTGTCACTAACATTGGGATTAACCCACACAAGCCCCAATAAGCCACGTTAACTCCCACGTTAACCTAGTTAACGTGGAAGCTAACGAGAAGAAGGAAGGTGATCGCCAACGTTAGTGACACCTAACATTGTCACTAACGTTGGAAGGAGCCCACACAAGCCACAATGAGCCACGTTAACTCCCACGTTAACTTAGTTAACGTGGAAGCTAACGTGAGGAGGAGAGATGATGAGCCAACGTTAGTGACATTCACCTTTGTCACTAATGTTGGAGATGGCTAGCACAGCCACGTTAACCTAGTTAACATGGACTCTAACGTGGGAGCTAGGGGCACATTGGAACGTTAGTGACAAAGGTAAGTGTCACTAACGTTCTGGAAGGTTGGCAAGCCTACGTTAAGGAGCCACGTTAACTAAGTTAACGTGGACTCTAACGTAGGGAAGGAGGAGGCTTCTCAACGTTATTGGGAAAGGTAAGTCCCAATAACGTGTGCGAAGGACAAAGAGGCAACGTTAGTTGCAACGTTTGTGCCGCCTAACGTTGAGGTTAACGTGACTCTTACTTGGGTGAGGAACGTTAGTGAAAAAGGTGATTGTCACTAACGTTCTCGAACCTATATTTTCACTGAACGTTAACACCACTAACGTCCTGAGCTAAAGTCTATACTTTCCCGCCATTTAATTTTCTGCAATTCTCAAATCAAATTCTGATTCGCTCAACTAGAACATTCCTCTAATTAAAGTTGCTTGATCAATCAATCCCTGTGGGATTCGACCTCACTCAATTGTGAGTTTTTACTTGACGACAAATTCGGTACACTTGCCGAAGGAGATTTGTTATGAGACAAGTTTTCCGTGCATCAATCAGCATCACGCATGCGCGTCGTCGACGCGTGCGCATCGCTGGCAAATTTCCTCCTCAAGCAAATAATCAAATTGTGAATTGGATAATGAATGGACATTGATTGGTGTGCAAAGAAACTTAATGAACATGAAATAGGTGATGTGAATAAGGGTCAATCATAAACAAGCATCACCTAACAAAAAATGCATTGATAATACATAAATTGCCTCATCACAGATAAAGAAATCAAATCACATGCTAGCCAAAACATGCAATTCAAAAGATTTAGAAAACTGGAAGGTAATGTCACATGTACTTGGTATTCAAAAATGTTAAGCATGAAGATTTCAAAACCAAGCAGTAATAGATAGCAAACAAGATTAATAATCCAACACTTATAATGAAAAACAGAAAAATAAACATAAATCAAACTAACTAAATAACTAACTAACTAAAAGAGATGGTGATAGATGGTGATTAGTAGTATTGGATGCTAGTTGAAGGAGGGAAAGAAAAGAGGAGAAGAGAAAAGAAGGAAAGAAATGGAAAAAGGAGAAGAAAAGAAGGTGGGTGAAACAGGGCAGGCGTCATGCATATGCGTCAGGTCACGCGTACATGGTAGCAATAGGGTGCGATGCGTACACGTCGATGATGCGCACGCGTGATAGTGCAGAGAGACAGATGATGCGTATGCGTTGGTCAGAATTGTGCTAGAGGCACAAATTCAGCACACTAAATGCGCAACTCTCTGGAATTTGTACTGCAACTAGAAGTTTTAGGGGCCACACGTACGCGTGGGCGAGGCGTACGCATGAGGGGTTAAAATTCTTGGGGTCACGCGTACGCGTGGGTGATGTGTACGCGTGGCTGGGTGCTCTGTTTTTCAAAATTTTCCAATATTTAGCACCAAACCAAGCATTCCAAACCTCCAAACAGCTACCAAAACACCATAAAACCTTATTTAACATACTAGACTACTAAATAAACCAAACAAATAAAACCAAACATGAAATCAAACCTATTTTAACATGCAACTAAGCAATATATACAAAAGTATAAAAAGGAAGAAAACTACCTAACAATGGCAACCCAATTCATTCATTGATTATATATATAAGAGAATGGAAAGAGTTTACCCAATGCTTTTATATCCAATGTCCACCGGAATCCCAAATTAGGCGCATAAAGCCTTCATGCAAGTTAAATCAAGTGACAAGGCCCTAAGAGTGTTGATTGTTGAAATGAATTCTAGGGTCCCAAACCTTGTTTTTGCACCCATCTTCTTGTTGACTACCATAGTTCAATCTGGGTGACAAGACTTGTAAATTCTCAATTGAGCATCCAAACATCCCCCTAGATCCATTCAATGTAGCACTACACCAACCATTGCACTTAGATTTTGGTGATTCAACCATAGTGAACCTTGAATTGTGATGCCTACCACTAACCAACCCTTTCTTTCTTTCCATTCCACAAAGAGCTCTAAGTTGGTCATCCGTTTCAAGCAACCCATATTCAAGTGAAATAAAAAAGCTAAGGGATATGAATTTTACCCACTTGAATGGTGTAAAGGATGATGGTGACTTAGGAAGGGAGAGCTCCCCACACTTTGACAATGTGAAGTCCACTCCCTTGTGCTCTTCGTTGACTACCTCCACCTCTTGACAAGCATCTTCCATGTCCACTTCTTGACAAAGTTCTTCACATTCAATCACTTCCTCACCAACTTCTTCTAGCTCTTCTCCATCTTTCATGTCACAACTTGGAGGTAATATGGAACTTATCTCAACATCTACCTCAATTTTAATGGGAGAATATTCCTCAAATACAAAAGGACCATGTGTTGGTGTAGAATCATCATCAAGAGGAAGAATTGTTGCTTGCTCAACTTCTTCCAATTCTTCATCATTCCCCATGTGCTTTGGAGGTTGCGCATCCTCCTTGACATTGCTTTCAAGCTCAATAGAAGAAGGCTCAATAGGATCTTCGAGGTGATTTGTTAGTGAGGACAAGAACTCATCAATGATTGAGTCCAATTCTTGATCAACCTCCCCTCATTCTTCAACCGATCCTTCCGGCTCAATTATCTCAACTTCCTCCATTGGTTGCAATTCTTGCTTTAACTCCTCTTCTTCACCTTGAAGCTCCAAATTCACTCCGTCACTATGCTCCTTGGTTGATCCTCCACATTCGTTGATGGGAGTACTTGGGATGCATGAGCTTAGGTGAGAGGCCATGTGGTTAATAGCTTCCGCCATGGTAGCAACCATGACTTCTAGCTTCTTTAGCTCCTTTTACATCTCTTCTTGCCTTTGGATATAAGAGCTAATATCTCTTTGTTGTTCTTGCAAGAAGGTTTGGAGGTCTTCATCCATTGGAGGAGGTGGTAGAAGAGAGGGTTCATTGTTTAGGAGAAAGGGTTCATAATTGGAAGGTGGTTCATCTTGGTAAGGGTATGGAGGTGAGGTATATGGAATTGAGGGTTCTTGAGAATATTGATGTTGGAATGGTGGTGGCTCTAAGTATGGCTCATATGGTTGTTAGTATGGTGGGTATAGGTTAAGATCATATGGAGGTGAATGGTGGTATGAGGCTTGTGAGTAAGGATGTTGAGGGCTATGTTGAGGAAGAGGGTCATATGTATATGGTGATTGTGGTTGACAACCACAATAAGGGTCACCACATCCATTAGGTTGATATGCATTAGGAGTTAGATTGTACCCATAAAAAACCGGAGGAGGTTGTTGCCATGAAGGTTGTCCATAAGCTTGGGGCTCCTCCCACTTTTGATTTCCAAATCCTTGATGCAATCTATCATTGAAGCTTTCATTTTCTATAACATAGTTTGAACCAAACTCATAACCAAAGGGATGAGAATTCATAGTAGCAAGAGAAATTGAAAACAAAAACTAACAAGAAACAAAGAAAACCAAATCCTAAAACTAGCAAAAACTATCAAACAAACAAAAAATCAAGCTATTCACAATATCAACATATGTACAATAACCAATAACAAGCACACATTGTATTTCCCTGGCAACGGCGCCAAAAACGTGAAGTGAAGATTTATACCGGTTCAGAATTTAACAAAATAATTTTGTTGTAAGCATAGCCCAAACCGACAATTGATCCTCAAATCAAAATTTAATTTTTGGTTGTCAAAAGTCCAACCCAATAAAAATAACCGAGAGTATTAGTCCTGAGTTGTTCTCCCTAGGAATTGCAATCGAGTGCTCAATTATTGGTCATGAGATACAAGTGGGTTGTGTTGATAAAAGGGCAAGAAAATAAATGACAAGAAAATAAAGAAAATAATTAAAGATAACAAATACTAAAAAGAGGCATTCATGGCAAGGATTGAGAATATAGACTTTATATCCTAGTCATTAATGATCATACAATAATTAACAAGAGCTAATCCTATTTCGTCATCTCCAACATAGGAAGAAGGTATAATGTTATCTTCACATTGAGAGAAAGTCAAATAGGACTAGTTAATCTCAATCCATAAGTCCTAATCAACTTACTAATTGATTAGCAAGAGATTAGAGTCAATGGAAACAATATTAACTAACAACTCTAGATCACCAACATGAGTTGGGTATTAATGACTTAAGATTACCTAATTTCTCTTTCCAAGCCAAGAATGCTCAAAATTCTACTCTAAAATCCAACCAAGCATTTTATCAAACACTTGGAAGGCATAAAAGGAAAGCATCATAAATTGCAAGAATAATAAATCTACAACTACCAATTGCAAGAGATTAACATTAACAACTCAAATAAACAACAATAAACAAAGAAACATTAAATTGCATTAAAAGGAAATCCAAATCCAACAAGAGTTCATAAATTAAAAAGAGGCATAAAAGGAAAATTAACAAGAGGAACTAAGGAAATTAAAGCAAATCAACAAGGAAAAGTAAAAGAAACTAAATCAAAACAAGTAATTAAACCTAAATTTAAGATGAAAATAAACTAAGAACCCTAATTTCTAGAGAGAAAATGGAGCTTCTCTCTCTAAAACTAACCTAAGGCATGTTTTATAAGATAAACTAATTGCTCCCCCTTTGTCCAATCTTTAATTTTGCATGAAATAGCCTCAGAAATGAGTTGGATTTGGGCTTGGAAAGCTCAGAAATTTCCCCAAGCGTATTGACTTTAATGAGGTCACGTGATCAGCGTCATGCGTGCGCGTGGTCGACGCGTGCGCGTCACTGGCAAATTTCCTCCTCACGCGTACGCGTGGGTGATGCGTGCACGTGGCCATGAAAGTCCTCCTTACGCGTATGTGTAGATGACCTGTGCGCGTGGCCTTGAATTCTCCAAATGCTCATTTCTTCATGAATTCTCCACTTTGCATGCTTTTCTCTTCACTTCTTCCATCCAATCCTTGCCTTATAAGCCTGAAATCACTCAACAAACATATCAAAGCATCGAATGGGATTAAAGTGAATTAAAATTGGCAAATTAAAGGCCTAAAATGCCTGTTTTCACTCTTAAGCGCAAATTAGGGAGAATTACAAAAACAATGCTATTTCATTGAATAAATGTGAGAAAAGTTGATAAAACCCACCAAATTTAACACAACATAAATCACAAAATTGGGGTTTATCACTTATACAATATTATTGTAGTAGCTTAGTTATTATTTTCCCTCGCTTTTAATATTATATTTTTGTAAAGAGGGATAGGATTCGTGATTGTAATGTTGTATGTTATAAGGGTAACAATGGAGATTAAGGTGGTCACATTCTTTTATACTTTTTTTTTTATTTTTTTTATCTTTTACTTCTTTTTTGTTTTATCTTTTCTTCTGCATTATTTTTGTTTTCTTAGTTTTATTTTGCTCCTTCTTGAGCTTGCTACACTCAGCAAGCACGATGTAAGACCCAAAACTTTTGAAAAGTCTTATTATGATCAAAGTTTAAATCATATAGTTATCTAAAGTTTTAATTTCAGAAATTATTTTATTAAAGATAATTAAGGCAAGTTTTGACTAATTGAATTTGAAATAAATTAAGATTATTATCCAATTTTACCATTATTGAATTATTTTCTATATTTAAATTATAAAGTTGGTAGTTAAGAAATAATAATAATTTTATATGATTTGGACTAAATAATTAATATTTTAATATATTAATACTGCTATTTTGGAAAATAGAGAAATTAATTATATTATTTCTAATTTTTGGATTTGAATATTTTATTGAAAATAATTTGTAAAATTGATGAACCAATAGCATTTTTATACATTATTATTGTTGGATTAAAATTTATTTCTAATTACAAGATTATCCCTATTTTTATTTGAAATTACTAAACTAACCCTAACCCTAATTTTCACATAACACTCTACCCTTTCTCCCTAACCCTTAGCCGCTGAAACCCTAACCCAGTATCCTTTGCCCAACCCTTCAGCACACATGAAACGGAAATCAGAAAGGGAGATTGGGCCAGAAGGAGAGAAGGAGAGAGAGAAAGGCTTGGCGCCGCAGGCTGGGTACCGCCACCGTGACCGCCGGACTGCCGCACGCGAGGATCCCATGCCACCATCATCAGCGTCGCCTAGCCTTGCCCGCGCTGCAGTGCCTCCTATCATCCGTTCGTGGAGCCCCGCGAAGTCACTGCTGAGCTGCAGCACCGCCATCCAGCCTCGTCCCACCGCGTCCCGCTATCATCGCCGTAATGCCTGGTCACCGTCGAGCTCACCATCAAAGATGCCGCCTGTGTTGCTAGATCCGTCGCGCTTTGCTGTCATGAGGTCGCCACCGTCGCTACTTTGAAGGGAGCCGTGGTAGTCGCCGTCGAGCATGAAAGGTAGAGAGGAGATGTGATCTGTGCTGCTGCCTCCATCGCGACTGGTCTGTCACCGCCATTGTTGAGGGTCGCCGCTGTTGGGTCCGCCGTGGGAAGAAACGCGATGGCAGGGGAAGAATATGTCACTGCCGACTGAGCTCAGCCCTTATTTGTGGTTTGCCTTTCTCTCTGCCAAAGCCGATGTTGTCATCGAAGCTACATGATTGGGGGAAACTGTCACTGACGGAGGCTGCTGTCAAGCTCTACGCCATCATTGTTGTCGAAAATCACCATTAGAACGACCACTAATTTGGTAAGTTCTAACCCCGCTTCAGCTTCTTTATCCGTTAAGTTCTCCATTACCATGAGAGTTTAGGGAGAGAAGCTCTCACTTCTCTCTAGAATTAGGATTAGGATTAGGTTTAGTTTTTAGATCTAGGTTTTAATTCATGCTCTCTTCTACCTCTTCTTCTTAATTCCTTATTGTTACACTCATTATTCTCTATTGTTTGTTATAATTTCTTCTACTTTGTTTGTAGATCTACTTTTGTTCCTTCTATTTTCTTTTAATGCAATTTGAAGTAATTCATGTAGATCTTATTTTCTTTGATTGTTGTTGTTGATTTCTTACATTCAATTGTTGTTAGGTTCTATTCTTGTTATCAACTTACTATGCTTTTCTTTTGTGCCTCCCAAGTGTTTGATGAAATGCTTGGTTGGATTTTAATATAGATTTTTATCCCTCTTGGCTTAGGTAGAGTAATTAGTGACGCTTGAGTTATCTATATCCTTTGTTGATTAATAATTAGAAGTTGCTAATCGATTTGGATACCACTAACGCTAGTCTTTCCCTTGGGAGTTGGCTAGGACTTGTGGAATGAAGTTGATTCATCCACTTGACTTTCTTCCATGGTTAGAGGTTAACTAAGTGGTAGCAATGAACAATTTTGGTCACAATCGAGGATGGGACTTCCAATTCTCATAACCTTGCCAAGAGCTTTTCATAGTTGCTAGTTTATTTTCATTGCATTTTACATTTCTTGTTTCCTATCTCAAAAACCCCAAAACAAACCATAACCAATAACGAAAACACTTTATTGTAATTCCTAGGGAGAATGACCCAAAGTCCAATACTTCGGTTTATAGATTTTAGGGGTTTGTACTTGTGACAAACAAATTTTTGTATGAAAGGATTATTGATTGGTTTAGGAACTATACTTTACAACGAGAATCCATTGGTGAATTCTAAACCGTCAAAATTCCTCTCATCAAAATGGCGCCGTTGCCGGGGAATTGCAATAGTGTTGTGTTATTGGTTATTGTATATATGTGAATAGTGTGAATAAGTTTGTATTTTGCTTGTTTCTAGTTTTTTTGTTAGTTTTATTTTGTTTTTCCTCTATGAATTATCACTTTGGCTATGAATTTGGTCCTAATTGTGTTGTAGGAAATGTGAACTTCAATGATGACACTCATTATGGATGGAACTAACAAAGATGGGAGGAGCCTCAAGGAATTGATCACTCCTATTGGCAACAACCTCCGGATACTTATAGGTATAATCACCATCCTAATGTATGTCAATTCAATGGCTATGGTGAATCTTTTTATGACAATCAATTACCACCATCATATGCCTATGATTCTTATCCTCAACATGAACCTCAACTATTCTCACAAGCCTCTCATTACCAAACATCTTCCTATGATCCATACCCATCATATAACCAATCACCCATGCCATTTCCTTGTGAACGTTATGAGCAAGAACCTTTGGAACCACCACAACCCTATCATGACTACTACGAAGAACCACCTCAATACTCACCATCTCCTTACCCCTACCAAGAAGATCCACCTTCCTACCATGAACCCTCTCTCCAAATTAATGAACCTTCCTATCTACCCCAAGCCCCAATAGATGACTCTCTCACCTTGCTACTTCAAGGCCAAGCGGATATGCAAAGGAACACCCTAGAGTTTGTGACTAATTTGACTAAAGTAGTGCACACTCTGGCCCACCAATGTTTGAATACTCAAAGTGTCTCCGTGGCCGCATGTGAAAAACCAAAAGTTGAGCAAAGTATGAAGGAGAAATTGGAAAACCCGGTGTAGAAGAAGGAAGAGTCAAGCTTTGTATTGGAGCAATTGGAGAAGCCTAGGGTCATTGAAGAAAAGGATGAGGTGGTTGAAGATTTAGGAGATGCGGCACCACCATGTGAATCCCAACAACCTCCGGAGCTTATCAAAATTGAAAAATATGAAAAGGTTGATCAAGAGATGGATTCAATCATCAATGAATTTTTATTAAAAGTGGAATCCTCTCCTTTGGGGCATGAACATGTAGCTATTGAAGGCAACTCCACACCAAGCACTATTGGTAACCTTGTTGAAGACACTCTCAATGAGTGTGAAGTTGATGTGGAAGAAGATCGCACACAACTTCCCGAGTTTAATTTGATTGATGATAAGGAGGAATTGGAAGAGGTCAACAACCAAGAAGAAGTTGAAATGAGTTGTCACGAGGTGGAAATGCACAAAGAAGAGCGAAAGGAAACCGACCTTGCATTGTCTAAGTGTGGGGAGGTTCCCCTCCCTAAGTCACCATCCAACACACCATTCAAGTGGGTAAAACTCTTACCCTTAGGCTTCACTTTCTCACTTGAATATGGCTTGATTGAAAATAATGGACAACTTAGAGCTCTTTGTGAAATTAAGAGTAGAAAGGAGTTGTGTAGTGGTTGGAAGTTAGGAATTAAGCTCATTGAGGTCAAGATCTCAAGATATGGGAACTATGATTGGATGAATGCTACTTTCCATGGGTTTAGGAGGAAGGCTTGGTATGCTAGAGAGAATTCTTCTTGTTCTACTTGCCAACCACCCGAACGGAAAGTCCATGAAGCTCAACTAGAAGAGGGTTGCGAAAACAAGATGTGAGACCCCGAATCGCAGTACGAAGACCAACTAAGGGAGCTCCTATCTTGGGTGGAACTCCATCCAAACTTGGTGAAGAAGGTTGGAATTTCTGTCAACCATTTGAGGCACAAAGATCATTGGAGAATCAAGGATGAGTACAAGCATAAGCCACCATGACAAGAGCCTCCCAAATGTCCAACTTAAGGACTTAAACTAAAAGTGTTAGGTGGGAGACACCCCACCATGGTATACTCTTTCCACTCTCTTATAGATTTCATTAATAAGTGATTTGAGTTACCATTGTAGGTAGTTTTCCATTTCATTTTAGTTGTTTTAATAAATTGATTGTTAGCATTCTAACATGTATGTTGTGCTTGTTAGTAGTTAAATGAATTTCATAACCAAGATTAATCTTTGTGAATTGTGTACTTTTTGGATTGGTTAGAAGTTGTAGGTGTTGTTAGGGAGTTTTTGGTCATTTTAAGCTTTTAGCTTTTCTGAAAAAAAAAAGTGTCAAGGACGCGCACGCACGCTGTGCGCGTGCGCGCCTATCAGCATATGAAGGCCCATACTCTTTCCAAAGAGTTGGGCCAATCTCGCGCAAAAGTTGGGCCAATGGCACAACCAAGTGTACGCGTGCATGCACTGTGCGCACACGTGCGACTATCCAAAGTTTGCAAGGGTGCGTGCCGATTCGCCAGAACCATTTCCAGGCAAAAGACTCGAGACTTGTGCCAGCTCTGGGCTGGCTTTGAGCCTTTAGCCCAACTCACTTCGCGCGGACACGCACGGTATGCGTCAGCGCCCATACTCTTATCTCTCGTCTACGCGGATGCGCACGGTATGCGTCTGCACCCATGCTCATATTCCTCATCTGCGCGAATGTGCATTTGGCATTTG
>NC_029791.2:41429216-41446623 GCF_000816755.2 Arachis ipaensis | reverse complement strand
ATCCGTGCGGCGCGCACGGTGCGCACACGCGCAGATTCAAATTCATTAACCATAAGGACGCGACGAGAACTCACGCAGACGCACCCCCCAGCCCCCTCCTTCTTCTCCAACGCCCTCTTGCCTCCTCCCTTCTTCCCAGTAACAACTCCAACCACCGTGCCAGCCGCGCCATCACCGTCGCCCCCCTCTTCATCTTCCCCTATCTCTTCCTCTCTCGCTTGTTCCTTCTCCCTCATACTCTCACTCTCTCTGCCTTAGCCATGGCCGGCGGCCCTTCCTCCGCCGCGAGTCTCTACACCACCACCCTCCAGGGTGGTACTCCCTCTCCTATTTCCTCCCTCTAGTGCCACTCCATTTATGCTCTGCACCCCTACTTCCAGGTTCTCCATAACCTGCACCACTACTCTGTTTTTCACTGCCGCTTTTATTAATTTTGTTGTTTACCTTCCGTTAGTTAGTTGGATATTTTTGCATGTTAGGATAGATAGATATAACTACGGTTAGGTAGTTAGGTCCTGGATAGAGGATTCTCGTCCTGATAATTTCCCCGTATTTGTTTACCTAATTGAGCATATATTGATTGATTGCTAAGTGGTATTGATCATGTTTTGCTATGATGAACTCTTCATATTCTGCTTCCTACTGCATTTCTCTTTCTGTGGTTATGTTGCTGCTATCTGTTATGTGCAATCCACTTGTCATCATGATTATTGTTTTTTGCTACTGATTGATTATGCATGTTGCTTTTTGGATTCATATGACTCTTCTGCTGTTTTTGGCTATCCGGGACCGTCCCTTTTACTGCCAGGATGCTGCCCAAATTTTTATAAATTCCTTGATTCCAATTTGTTACCTAGAATTGAACTTGTAATTTCCTCAATTAAGGTTATCCAACCTCACCAAGTTCAATTCTTAGGTTACTTGGTTAGCATTCCCGCATCCAAATTGATTTCCGTTAATGTGCATTGGAAAAGTGTAGTTGAGGAATTATTTGACAGTTTTCTATGTCAAATAACCTCACCTTGCTCATTAGTTTGGACCCTTTTGAGGCTTCACTTTTCAAAAAATAAGTCAAATGCCTTTTGATTTGAATTAAACTTTACATTTGACTATAACCTACAATTTCTCTAAAGGGTTCATTCATTTCGAATATTGGTGATTTTCACTAGCGTGACTTTCTTGGTCTAAATTATTTCAATTTGCTTTTCGTTACACTTAGTGCATGTTCCATATACTTACACCAATTACTGCGAACCCAATAATCACGGCATTAATTGATGACTTGCTTTCAATTAATTGCTTCTTTTGCAATTTCATATTTCATCATCAATGACTGCACTTTCTTCATGATTGTGAGCATGCTTGTTTTCTTTGCTTTGTGAACTTCATTTGATTGAAACAATGACCATCATGCCCCTAACTTTTGAACCGGATTTTTTGACTTCTGACTTGTTTTACCTCACTCACCTGCCTTTTTGTTTTAAGCTAATCCATTGACCATTCTTTTGGGTATGATGCTCATTGAACTTAATCAACAAGCATGATGTGTTTGATGTTGGAATTCTTGGTTTGTGACCTTATCTTTTTCTTTTATAGTTACTTGTATTCCAAGTTTTCTTCATTTTTAACTCACTTCATGACTATCCCATTACTTGCTTGCTATCTCTCTACTTGGCTAAGTGCTTATATATCATATTTGGTTTTCAGGATGGCCGATAGAGGAATAGAAAAGCCACTACCTCCAAAAAGAGGAAGAAATCTCAAGATCTTACCTTCTCCCCTTATGCCAATTATGCCAAGAATCCAATTAGTAAGGTGGATAAGGAGAATCAGCTGAAACCGCCCACCAATACATACATGTTCCCGAATCTCTACTGTGAGCTCCATTTTCCCACCTATTGGAAAATGAACCTGAATATTGAGAAGAAATTGGCCTTACCCGACGATCTGAAGGAACCCATTGAGGCCCGTATTCAGGGATTGGGCCTTGGCTTTATTGATAGGGATTTGGGTCGGATCAACACTTCCTGGGTCAAAGAATTTTATTATAACTTCTTTCGAGAGACTCTAGATTCGCTGCACCTACGAAGTGGGTAGATCTCGATCCTTAAGGCAGCTATTGAGAGTGTTTTACAGTGCCTACCTCAGATTGGTGATATTTGTGCATATCAGGAGACAGAGACTGCAATAAACACTATGACTTTTGATTATGAGGCACTGAAAAGCGTTATTGCTACACCGGACGCCCCTTGGGTGATGGAGTCCACCAACACAAGGCCCAAGGGGATGTTATTCACCTATCTGACTAGGGAGGTCAGGACCTGGCAGCAGATATTTGCACACTATGTCCTACCCACTACACACTTTTCTGAGATTTCGATGGATATACTTCTTTTGATTGGCTGTGTCATGGAGGGGAAGGAGGTATATTTCCCCCGGCTGATCAGGAAAAGCATGTGGCGCGCTCACATCCGTGGCCTTCTACCATTTCCCACCATGGTCACTAGGATGGTTAAGTTGGCTGGCGCCCCATGGAGGGATGATGATGCGATTCCACCACCCCCGGGCAAGGATGAGAAGGAAGTTACTATCCCGTGGGGTGGGTGGGTGCATGAGAAGCCCCCTTCCAGGCGTCGCTCTCGAGCTAGAGCAGTAGTCGAGGCAGTTAGACCCTCATCTTCTACAGCAGCAGCAGTACATCTACCACCACCAGCACCCGAGCTGGCTTACATGCAAGTACAGTGCCTGTTTCGCTTTATGGAGCGCAGCGAGCGTCTTATCCTGCGACGTCTCGACCGCATCGACCAGGTGTTTGTATCCCAGGGCATTGAGCTACCCCCTCTTCCCAACTCTCTCGCTTCTGACGAGCCAGATCTTGAGGAGAAGCACGGGGCAGAGCATGAGGCCGAGCACGCAGAGGAGCATGTTGAGGAGCCGATTCATCAGGAGGCACCTCCACAGGCTACACAGGATATTCCACAGCATGATGACGAGCCAGTACCCCATTCTGAGATCCAGCAAGATGTAGATGTGACCATTGACCCTCACCATGAGCCTGATCATTAGCATCGAAGACGATGCTTCATCTTAAGTGTGGGGAGGTCACCATCGTCGCCGTCGGTAGATTTGGTGAACACTTTTCGGACATTATCACTTAGTTCTTCCTATTTTACTTTATTTTGCACTATTTTGGGATTATTGTGTATATTTGCTAGTATGGATACGTTTATTTTGGTTATTGCACACTTTCATTGTATATATTGCATTTTAGCCTTGTGGTTGTGATTTAGAAAATGTTTTGAATTGTTGAAAACTTAGTTAAACCCTTTGTGCATAAAAGAAATGGTTTTGATTAGGAAAGAGGGTAAACTAAGGGATTTTTGAAATTCTTAGTCACAACATTTCATTTAGGATATGCTTAGTCAAAATGATAGAATTTTCAAAAGAATTTATCTAGAGGGCACCACCCCAATTAATTGAATTTTTTTTTGTGGAACTTGCTTGAATTCATACTTTTGTGAATCATGTTTTGAGCTAAGAACACAAGCTTGTGAGTTTTGAGCCTATTGGTGTGGTTACATCTTATAGCCACTTATTTTTCCTTCTTGTGTGAAATTGTTCTTCTCCAATGATTGTGATCCTTGATTTGTTTAATTCTATATGTCCAATTATTCCTTGTATTCATGCATTTATATGATTGAGGCCATTATTTCATTAGCTCACTCACCCAAATAGCCTACCTTTTACTCTCCATTGTTAACTAATTTTGAGTCTATGCTTAACCCAATTGTTCTTTATTGTAGCACATTACAAGCCTAAAGCGAAAAACAATAATGTCCCTTATTTGGATCTTTGATTTGCTTAGGCTAGTGAGAGTGTCTTATATTCAAGTTTGGGGAGATTGGAAACATTGGTTGGGATAAAAGAGTGTGTTGCATTTGTATTGGGAATTTGGGGTATACTCATGTATTTGATCAAATATGTATACCTTATGCATTGATGCTCTTGTATGTAGTAAAAAAAAGAGTGACAAAATATCCCAAAGTAGAGCTCAATAAAGATCAATGCATACGTGTCATAATCAAAAGAAAAATGCATGAGTATGTAAAAAGTGAGAAAAATGCGTAGTTAGGTTAGCTTTGAAATTGTGTAGGATGTCATGGGTTAGGTGGGAAGTTAAGCTTATCAAAGATTCAAATTTCAAGCTCACTTGACCAAATATGCATCCTCACCTTGACCCTAACCCCATTACAACCTTATGGAAAAGACCTCATGATACTTTGCATGCATTGAATGATTGTCGATTGTTAGATGAAGAACAAACTTTGGAAAACATGATTGAAAGAGAATTGAGTAAATCAACCCCTAAACACTTGAGTGAATTGAGCGAATACACATCCAGTGAGGGTTCGATTGCTCAAATTACATGTATTCACCACTATCATCTATGTTCATGCAAGTTTGTAAATTCCTATGATAATTCAATACAATTGTGGGTTGGATTCAATTTCCATTGTTTGAGCCCTTTGTGCTTACATGTATTCTCTTGGAATTTGATTTGTTCTGACCAAGCATTAGCATTCATATAGTTAGTTGCATTCACTTAGATAGTTGCATATAGGTAGTTTAGTTGCATTGAATAAATGTCATACCCTTTACTTCATTCTTGGTTAAGCATGAGAACATGCTTGGTTTAAGTGTGGGGAGGTTGATAAACCCCCTTTGTAGGGTTTATCTTGTGTTGCATTTAGAGTATTTTGATAACCTTTCCTCACATTTATTCAAGGAAATAGCATGATTTTGTGACTGTCTCCGTACTTATGCTTAGATGTGAAAATATGCTTTTTAGACCTTTAATTTGATAACTTTGATTTGCCTTTGATTTCCGCTAGATGCCTTGATGTGTTTGCTAGTGATTTCAGGTTGAAAAGGGCTAGGAAGGGATCAAAGGAGTGAAAGGAAAGCATACAAAGTGGAGAAATCATGAAAAGCCAAAAATCTGAAAAAGCCCATGGGCGCGCGCGCACAATGTGCGCACCGCGCGGATTGCGAACTACCCCAGGGGCACGTGCGCGCACTGTGCGCGTACGCGCCGATGACCGTACGTGATTTTTAAAGAGGAACACGTGCCTGGCAATTTTGGAGGGTTTCCAGCCCCATTTGGAGCTGAGTTTTTGGCGGGAAAAGACTAAAAAGACCAAGGAATGAAGGGGAAGGCATCATCATAGATTCACACACACACATTAGGCTAGTTTAGTTTTAGTTTTAGAGAGAGAAGCTCTCACTTTTCTCTAGAATTAGGATTAGGATTAGGATTAGGTTTAGTTTTTAGATCTAGGTTTTAATTCATGCTCTCTTCTACCTCTTCTTCTTAATCCCTTGTTGTTACACTCATCTTTCTCTATTGTTTGTTATAATTTCTTCTACTTTGTTTGTAGATCTACTTTTGTTCCTTCTATTTTCTTTTAATTCAATTTGAAGGAATTCATGTAGATCTTGTTTTCTTTGATTGTTGTTGTTGATTTCTTACATTCAATTGTTGTTAGGTTCTATTCTTGTTATCAATTTACTATGCTTTTCTTTTGTGCCTCCCAAGTGTTTGATGAAATGCTTGGTTGGATTTTAGTATAGATTTTTATCCCTCTTGGCTTAGGTAGTGTAATTAGTGATGCTTGAGTTATCTAAATCCTTTGTTGATTGATAATTAGAAGTTGCTAATCGATTTGGATACCACTAACGCTAGTCTTTCCCTTGGGAGTTGGCTAGGACTTGTGGAATCAAGTTGATTCATCCACTTGACTTTCCTCCATGGTTAGAGGTTAACTAAGTGGTAGCAATGAACAATTTTGGTCACAATTGAGAAAGATAACGAGGATGGGACTTCCAATTCTCATAACCTTGCCAAGAGCTTTTCATAGTTGCTAGTTTATTTTCATTGCATTTTACATTTCTTGTTTCCTATCTCAAAAACCCCAAAACAAACCATAACCAATAACAAGAATACTTTATTGTAATTCCTAGGGAGAACGACCCGAGGTCCAATACTTCGGTTTATAGATTTTAGGGGTTTGTACTTGTGACAAACAAATTTTTGTATGAAAGGATTATTGATTGGTTTAGGAACTATACTTTACAACGAGAATCCATTGGTGAATTCTAAACCGTCAAAATTCCCCTCATTAGACGCGTTTGGGTTATGGTTTTGCGTATTGAGGTAGGGGCTTTTCTAAAAAGCTATTTTATATATGGAATTGTTATAAATGGATACTGGTGTGAGAATTATATACTTTTAGTGATTGTACCAGTCTTATGTATTGTTTGGCTACTTTGGATGAATATGATTATATGTTTTGATTAGATTATTGGTTGGTTTTGATAAATGAATTGTTGCTGAACTGTTTCTTTGAAGTTTTGGAAATGATTTTAATCGGTTGATAATGATTTGATTTTGAAATGGTTTCATTGAGATATGAAAATGAGGTGACTGTTGGATTTAGCTTACTTTTGAACCGATTTTGGATTTTTGACCATTGAAAAGGATTGTGGAATGGTTTAGTTGGGACCCAAACTGGGTGGCAAACTCCAAATTTTAGGGGAGGTGCTGCCGAAATTTCTATAAAAATCCTAGACTTTGTTTGAAAAGTTATTTAAAAAGGTTTGGATTTGAGAAATTGTATTATTTGATTTATTAAGAAAATATTTATGTTTTCGAGCTTAATTTATTTAAGTAAACTATATGTCTCGAGTACGATTTATTTAGAAATGAATTATTTTACCATTTGAATCACTGAAGGAAAGTATTATGTTCTAATATTGGTTTTAGTATAAAAAGGACTTTTGCTTTTGGTTAGACTTAAAGGTTTCGTTCAAAGGAGCTTTTAGTGATTTTAAAAGAAATTGGATTTTGACTGAATAATTGCATTTGTGACATTTTGGAAGAAGTCAGAGAATTGGTTTTAAGGAGGAACCTGAAAGTGCTTTTAATTTAAATGAATCGGTTCTGTTTCGAGTGAATTGACTTTGGATTGGGTTGGGACTTGTGACTTTATATGATCCAGTTTTATAATAGACTCTGTTTTTATTTGCTTAAACCAAGGATCTATGATTTTAAGAATTTCAATGAATTTTTAAGAAATTGAGATAGGTTGTCCTTCCCTAAAGTCTTGAGACTCAGCTGAAAAAATTTATTATCGAATCCTATATTGGGATGAATGATTTTGAATCCTTTAAAAGAGATTTTAATTTGGCCTGGTTTTGGAATTTTGGAAATATGATGCTGATGGTGACTTTGTTTTAGAAAAGAGAAAGTTACATTTGAGGAAAAGTGGCTATGAGCTTGAAAAGATTTGTGAAATGGGGATTTTAAAGCCAAGGCTGGAAAGAATTGATTTTCGATTTCAAAGTAAATTGAATTGAGAAAAAGTGATTTATGGCTTGAATGATGATTTTATGAGTTTGATGATGTTGGATGGTGGAAGTGCTTTTATGTTATGAGCCGCAATGGCTGTATATGATAATGAATTATGGCTGATTGTGAAATATGTTATGAGCCGGAATGGCTGTATATGATAATGAATTATGGTTGATTGTGGAATATGTTATGAGCCGGATGGCTGAGTATGAATATGAATGATTTTGAGCTGATAAAGTGATTGTTGCACTTCCAATTATCTGAGATACGAGTTTCCCTGGGTGAAAGCAGTGGCTAGCCACCACGTGCTCCAGGTTGAGACTCGATACTCTGCTGACCCTATGTCGTAAGTGTGGCCGGACACTGTGAAAGTTCCGAATGAGCTCGCCCCCGTGAATATACACCAGTGAGGGTGTTGGATGTGAATTATGATTATGACTGTGAATAACTCAAGTTGGGGATTAATGAACGGATTTTTGACGGTTTAGAATTCACAAATGAAATCTCGTTGCAAGTATAGTTTCTAAACCAACAAAGAATCCTTTCATACAAATAATTTGTTTGTCACTTAAGCAAACCCAATAAAAATAAACCAAAGTATTTAAACCTCGGGTCGTCTCTCAAGGAATTGCAAGGAGGTGTATCTATTATTGGTTATGGAAAAGTATCTTTTGGGTTTTTAAATGTTGAACAATGAATTTAAATGACAAGGAAATAAAATAACAATTAAGAAAAGTCCTAGCAAGGATTGATAATTGGAAGTCCTATCCTAGCTATCCTTATCAATTGTGATGAGAATTGTCCATTGCTCCCACTTAGTTAACCTCTAACTATGAAGGAAAGTCAAGTGGATGAATCAATTTGATTCCTCAAGTCCTAGTCAACTTCTAAGGAAAGACTAGCTTTAGAGGGATCCAAATCAACTAGCAACTTCTCAATTATCAATCAACAAAGGAGTTTGATAACTCAAGAGTCTCCAATTACTCAACCAAAGCCAAGAATATAAAAATCTAACTTAAAACCCTCCCAAGCATTTTATCAAATACTTGGAAGGCATAACATAAAAACATAAGAAACTAATAAGAGATAATAAAATCCAAACAACCAATTGAAAGCATCAATAACTCAAAAATAATAGAAGAAGCAATAAATATGAAATACCTCAAATTGAATTAAATAGAAAATCAAATCTAACATGAGAATTCATAAACTAAATTGGGAAAATAGAGAAATCAACAAGAGAAATAAATAAACCAAACTACTAGAACCAATAAGAGTAGAAGAAAACTAAATTGAAATAGAGTAGAAATCTAAAATTGAAAATAGCTAAACCTAAGAATCCTAAAACCTAAAATTATGTGAATGAAAGTTGTATGAATGAATCCCCCACTCTGCAGCTTCTATTCTGTGTTTTTGGGCTTGGAATTGGGCCAAAAATAGCTCAGAAATTGCCCCCAGCGATTTCTGATACGTCCAGCATGTGGCTCTGCCATGCGTACGCGTCATCCACGCGTACGCATCGTCCACGCGTACGCATCGCTGAACTTTTGCAAAGTCACGTGTACACATCATCCACTCGTGCGTGTCGTCTAACTGCATGGTAACTATGGCAAATTGCATATCATTTTGAAGCCCCGGATGTTAGCTTTCCAATGCAACTGAAACCGCCTCATTCGGACCTCTGTAGCTCAAGTTACGGTCAATTTTGTACAAAGAGGTCAGGGTTGACAGCTTAACGATTCCTTCAATTTCTTGTATTCCTTCTACTTTTGCATGCTTCCTTTCCATCCTCTAAGCCATTCCTGCCCTATAAACACTGAAATCACTTAACACACATATCAAGGCATCAAATGGTAATAAGAGAGGATTAATAATTAGCAAATTTAAGGTCAAAGAAGCATGTTTTTCAATCATAGCGTAGAATTAGGAAGGAAAGTGTAAAACATGCGATTTATATGAATAAGTGTGAGATTGGTGGATAAAATCCACTCGATTAAGTACAAAATATACTACGAAATAGTGGTGCATCAGGGATGCACGACAGAGGGACAGTCCAATGGTTAGCTACCAAGACTTGTCGGGTTGGCTTTATAACCGACAGATGATATCATCAGCCACTAGGACATGCATTTATCATATGCATCTATGTGACATTGTTTGGGTGTGCATATTGTACTTGGTTTGCCTTCGTGATTACTTGTGATTAACTGCTAATTGTCCTACTTGCAGTAACTATTTTTTTGTGCTTGAACTTTCCTATTTGTGTTTGCGACTGAGACTCTGTTGGACTATGGTGATTGGTTGTTGTTTGGGTTGTTTGGGCCTAGGCTGTGGTTGATCATGAGGTGGGCCGAAGGCCATGTCTGGTTGATATTTCTGGTTTGGAAAAGTATGAAAAACTAATCTGGCTCAACATAGATAAACTTTTTGAAAGGCTTTTGAATCTTAATAAATGAACAGTTCCTCTTTTAGAAAAGATTTCAGATTTTTCTTTTATAGTAAACCTTTGCTTTTGAAAAAAATGCATAAGGCGGTTATTAATCACTGTAATGATTTTTTTATCTCGCGTATCCTATTATAGTAATTCTGCAACCCTATAGTGAGAACCCTTTTGAGGATGATGTTCTCACTCCCCTATAGATCTTCTCTTTTTAGGTTACAGACGATGAAGTTCAGAAGATATTATTTATTTTCTGTCAGACGATATTTTTGTATTATTTTAGTATTTATGTTTTCCTCGCCTTTAGTTTTGCAAGTCTTGTAAGAGGGATAGGATTTTGATATGAGATGTTTGTAAATTAATATGTATGTATGTATGTATATATATATATATAAGGAGAGATAGGATTGTGATATGAGATGTTTGTATATATATATATATATATATCCTGTGAGTATTGTAACTTATATTGTAAGTCTGGATGTTTGTTTTTTTTTTTTGAAAAATTCGGTTCAAGTTTTAAACAGGCTCATATTTTAGTATTAAATATTATAAGAGTCGTCGTAATACCCGAGCTATCAGAGTGGCGCAGTCGGAAGTGTGACATTTTGATAGTTAGGGTGTTATACACGACTCATGTATTATAAAGAAAATGCAAAGAAAAGGGTTGAGCAAAACTATAAAAAAAAAAGTATGATTATTTGGGTATGGAAGGCCAAATTAACTGAAATATTCAGCACAAAGTCAATATCACGGTCTGGAACTTCAATCTAGAGGAGTATTATGGAACCCTCACATTTGGCAGATCCTTGAAGAAGCAAAAGCAAATAACTAAATAACAACTAAGTAAATGAAAAAGGAAAAGAAAAAGAAGGCAAAGGCTCTGAGTACCACTGATTGGGAAAGCTAAAAAGAAAATATCAACTCAAAGAGTTCCCTAGTCAAGTGTTTGTGGTGTTTCTGTGTCGAAAAAAGTTTGAGACAAAATATTTAGTCACGGCTAAACTCAAGGTGCAAAGCACCCCTATGAAAGAGAGGCTTAAGGCTCTGAGCACCACTGACCGAAAAAGCACCCCCCATGAAATGAGCACAATGGTGTGCACTCCCTCTCTCTACTCTGTGAACTCCTTCTCTCTCCTTATTGCGAGCTCTCTCTCAACATCTCCCTCCCTTCGGCTCTGCTTGATGGCGACAGCGGCGCACAACCATGCAGGCGCTGTCCCTGATGCATCCGCATCTTTAGTTTCTTTTTCCTTAGATTTTCATTCAATAAGCTAATGATTATTGTTTAATAAGCAATGATTTCAAACTTTAGTGAGCACTACTTTGAGTTAGTTTTAAACCATATCACTAAGGAGAAATAGTAAGGATCGAAATAGCCAAGCAACTATATCACTAAGGGGCAAGGGATGGAGGAAGCAAACAGGGAAGCTTTTGAACCAAGCAACATGCCATGCATCTAACGCATGAACCATACGTCCAACACATGCAAGAGTTGAAGCCCCTGACTTGCTAAGAAAGCCATGTGTCTAACGCATGGTGTGGTGTGTCCAACGCACCAAGAAAGTGCACCTCTAATAGCCAACCAAACCCATGCGTCTAACACATGAGAGCCTGCGTCCAACGCACCCCTTTGGCAACACATCAAGAGAGCTCATTGTAAGACCCAAAATTTTTGAAAAGTCTTATTATGAGTCAATTTCAATTTATTTATCTATTAAAGATTTTAATTTCAGAAATTATTTTTATTAAGGCTAACTAAATCCAATTTTGATAATTAAATTTGGATTTTTATCTAATTTAATAATTATTGGATAATTTTTATATTTAAATTATAAAGTTTAGTAATAGTAAAATAATAAAGATTTTATGATTTAATTTAAATAATTGAGATTTTAGAATTTAATACTTTAATTTTTATGAATGAAGAAAAATTAATTACATTATCTCTAATTCTCGAGTTAGAGTAATTATTTGAAAATAATTTGTGAGTTTATGAAGAAATTGTGCATAACTCGAGTTGGGGATGTACGACAGAGGGACAGTCCAATGGTTAGCTACCAGGACTTGTCGGGTTGGCTTTATAACCGACAAATGAGACTCATCAGCCACTAGGACAGGCATTCATCGTATGCATCTATGTGACATTATTTGGGCGTGCATATTATACTTGGTTTGCCAATGTGATTAATTGTGTTTAACTGTTAATTATTCTACTTGATGTAACTGCTTGTTTGTACTTGAGGTTTCCTACTTGTGTTTGCGACTGAAACTCTGTTGGATTGTGATGGATTAGTTGTGGATTGAATTGTTTGGGCCTAGGGCCGTGACTGATTATGAGATGGGCCAAAGGCCGTGTTTGGTTTGTGTTTCTGGTTTAGAAAAGTATGAAAAACTAAGCTGGTTTAGCATAGATAAACCTTTTAGAAATGCTTTCGGATTTCTTTTGAAAAATTAACAGTTTCCTCTTCCAGAAAGAATTTCGGAAATTTGATATTAAATCTTTGGTTTTGAAAAGATGCATAAGGCGGTTATTAATCACTGTAACGGTTTTATTTTCATGTATCCTATTATAGTAATTCTGCAACCCTATAGTGAGAACCTTTTTGAGGACGATGTTCTCACTCCCCTACAGGTGTTTCCTTTTCAGGATATGAACGAGAAAGTCATGAAGAGTTTCTTCTATTTTCTGTTTATATGATGTATTGTATTGTTTTAGATATTATGTTTTCCCTCGCCTTTATCTTTATACCTTTCGTAAGAATTGATATTTGTGTGGATATATGTTATCTATTAAAAAGTCTCTTGAACGGTAATACGATTTAAGTTTTAAACAGGTTCATATTTTAGTATTAAATATTATAAGAATCATCGTAATACCCAAGCTATCAGAGTGACGCAGCCGGAAGCGTAACATTTTGATAGTTAAGGTGTTACACTCATCAATTTGTAAGCCTCGTAACTTTTTCTCTACAAATTGTATGACTCTGAAAATTTAACTCGTCACTTGGACAGCTTCCATTAGCCGTTGGAAGTAACTCCAAAAGCATGTTAGAATTAATGTTATGAATATTGGAAGTTTATGTTTTAAAACTGAAAATCTAGTTTGACAGCTTTGAGCGATAAAATCTAAACCTTTATAACTTTCAATCCACAACTCCAAAAATTGTGAAATTTGGTGGCAAAGAAAGGGATATTGTTGCGGAATTTACAATCCACAACTTACTGGCAAGTGCACCGGATCGTACCAAGTAATAAACTCATGTAAATAACTACGATCCCACGAGGATTAACGAATTAAGCAAACAATAGTCAATTGACTATTCTAGTCAGAAAATCAAAATTTAGGGTTTCAATAGAAAATAACATAAAAACAGAGAATTAAATAAAAGCAAACTAAAATTGGTTAAGAAAATAATATGATAAAGATAGTTAAGGTGTTAGAGATATTTAAATTTTCGAATTTAATATTCAATGTCAACTACTTTAATCATGCAAAGATTATGTTTATGGCAAACCCCAAGTGATTAAATTCCTATTTCTAGGCAATTTAGTCTCCTCTAATACAACCAACCTCAATTCCTTGATCACTCAATTGCACTAGAGGGTGAAGTTTAAATTTCGATTTATAAGCCACACAACCCTAAGAACCCAAAAGCATAATGCAATTATATGTCACATACCACATTAAGTCCAGATAATTAGGAATTATGAAAGATTGGTTTCAAGTTATAATTCTAAAGATATAACTTTTTCAAGACTCAAATAGAATTCGAGTTGTTAGAATTATTTTTCAATAATCACTAATCTGTAGGATGAAGAACGAAACCATTTCTTAAACATAAATCATTACATTAATCAAGAGTAGAAGAACAAATAATTATTAATCCATCAAAGTAAATAGAACTCCTAACCTTAACAATAGAGGATTACTTGTGCATTCTATTGTCAATTGAATTTTTATTACTGTAACCCTAGTAGGCCTAAACTTCGCAGGTCGCAACTAGTGGTTATTATATTTATGTTTTTATATATATCTTGTCTTTATTCTATTTCTACCATTAATGTTTTACTTTATCTTTTACTTTCCGAACACATTTTATCTTCTTTTTCATTCAATACGTGAGTGTTTTCATTTGTGATTTTATTTTACTCCTTTTCAGGCTTCTCGATTATATATATATATATATAATCCACCTTGAGTCGTACAACTTTATTATCATTGACTTATGACTCGAGCATAAGGATTTGGATATTAGGGTGTTACAGCACTAATCTTGGCAAGTGCAGCAAATCGCCTCAAGTAATAACACAGTGAGTGGATATCGTTCTCATGAGGATTAAGAGATTGAGCAAGAAAATTTCTAATTGAATCTTCTAATTAGATCAACTGACCTTTGCAAGAGGAAAGATGTAAATCTTGAAAATAAAGAACAATAAAATAGAGTGTTGGTGCGAATGAATGCTTATGAAACAAATAGGAAATAAACAGGGAATAAAGATGTTAAAGGCTTCACAGATATTTAACATTCAGAAAAGGAAATCCTCATGTTTATTAACTTTGATTTATACAAAATACTTTCACGACAAATCATATATAATCAAATTCTATTTCCTTAGCAATTAAATTTTTCTTTAACTTATTTAATCGCCAATTTATCGATCAACTATTTAAGAAAAGAGATTAAGTATAATTTCAATTTAACATTGCACAACTTTCAAAATACTATTCCTAGCCAAGTTAAAAAATTATAAGAGTTTTAAGCTAATCCCGATGTTAAATTTTCCAAAGTAATAAAAGAATTTAAGATAGAATTGTAATATTTTTCAATACTTCTAACCTTTAAGATAAAGAACGAAACTCAATTTTTGAAAAAATATTAATGCAATAATCAAAATAAAAACAATCACATTACCAATCCATGATAATCAAACAGAACTCCTAACCCTTAACAAAAGAGAGTTAAAACAAAACTAAACTAATAAAAGAGATGTTGGATGATAGATGATCGGGATCCGAAGATCCTAGATGATCCTCACTGAAACTATCACTCACTTATTAACAATCTAAATCCTAATCTAACTTTTAAACTTTAAACTAAAACTAATATTATCTTCTCAAAGGCTAAGATAACAAAAATAACAATTCAAAATTTAAATTAGAAGAAAGAGGCAATCTGTCCAAGAACAGGTCAATCTGTCAATCTGATGCTCTAGACCAAGTCATGGTAGGTCAAGAAGAAACATGGCTCGATTCTACACAACTATGCACCTCTTCTTGAAGTACCAAATTACCAAGTTTATAAAGATCCACTGCCAAAAACATGTGAAATGCTACAGAACGGTTATACAGGAGGTAAATTCTTCTCTGGAATGTTCACTGAAGGGAATAGTTGGCAGCTTAATGTATTGTCACACATTCCAGTTTTACAAGGTGGTTATTCAACTGATAATTGCAGTCAGAGATTCAATTCACAAATGATTGTTCTTGTTCACCTTACACAAATACGAAAATGGCTATTTATTTTGTTCTTCTGATGGAGCATAATTTACTAGTCATTCTACTTTTTTGAATTTCAATGGGGATATATCAAGCAGTGGGAAAACTAAAGCAATGTGGTTCAAAATTGGGAATGTTATCAAATGGGTCATATTAGTTAAAAATATGCAGCTACAAAAAGAATGCAGAGCTATATTACTATGACTTTAAGTATTAGATTCCTTGTTTGGTTTCTTGGTAGAATGTGTAAAAATGTCTAGGATATAAGTTCCCTAGACATGTTTAATTTTAGTCTTGAATCTTTAATTTCTTCAACTTATATATGTTGGATTGGTTGATTTAAAATTATATATATAAATTTTTTAATCATTGTTTGAATTACTCTTTTAAATTATAATTTAAAATTATATATGAATTTTGTAAGATTTTAATAAAAAGATTAATGAAAAAAGAGAAGAATATGTTTTTTGAGCTAACTTATAGCCACACTTAAAAAGGGTGGCAATATTATATAGTAATGCTCAACAGTGTAGCCATATCTTCAACTATTGGCATGTTTCAGAAGTGTAGCCATATCTTCAACAATTGACATGCTTTAAAAATGTGGCTATATGTCCACTAGAGGGTATGCTTTAAAAACGTGGTTGTATGTCTACCAGAGGGTACGCTATAAAAGCTTGCTTATAGGGTTATACATACGACTTTGTTTTTAAGCGTAGCAATAAATAAAAGTGTGCCAATAGATCAATAAAATTGTAGCGATAGAGCAACCGGCATGTTTGTGAGGATGTGACTCTTTCAAAAACGTGTCAATAACTCAAAGCATGACGAGAAGCCATTATACACTTCTTTTACTTTTCGATATGCTTTAAAAGCGTCGCAATAAGCTATTTTACTTATAGTGGGATTTGATTCTCATCAAATTTGAATTGATTTTTGGTATATTTAATAAAAGGAGATATTTGTAAAAAATTAATTGTGTAAATTAATTAAAGAGAGTGATCCACATTCTCTTATAAATGAAAATGTTATTAAGTGTATATTTTTATTTATTGTTTGCGATTTTTGGCTATGTATCATTACTCAGCATACAAAAATAATGATATTGCTATCATCATGAAAAGACAAAATATTTCAATATTTCATACTTTTTAAAGGTAAATCAATTCATTACACAAATCAAAGAATTGGGTTCAAATAAAAAAAAATCTCAGGACCTATCAAAGACGATGAGGATTCTCATCCTGAATAACCATCTAATCTTAATTGTAAACAAGGAAACGGATTCTAAATACGAATCAAATATTAGTGGCAGATTCATTTTGGCTTGAATCGGATATCCGAGAATTTTTCTTGTGCTGCTGCTTAGAAACCCATGATGAGAAGCACCCAATTGTGGTTGTATCAATCTTCATGTTAGTGTTCTTCTCTTCTCTTTCTTCTTGTGCTCTGTTCTTGGTCTTCATCTTTTCATTGTACACCTTCCTCATGACGTATGTTTCAGCGAAACCAAATCCTACCGATGAAGCCATGGCGCCAGCAACAATATACCGGCAATTCAAGATTTGTAGTTGTAGAAGAGTTTCTTGAAGCAGGAAGAGAAATGAGTTTGGCTTTTGTAGAGTTTGAATTGGCTTGGAGATGGATTAAGCCATGAAGGAAATTATTATAATTAAAGAAATTAAAGTCAACAAGTATGGACGCTTTTGTTGACTAAGCGTTACGTGCTTGGCGAAGGGTCAAAATTTTGCAAACGATAAAGGTTGCTGCCAAACAAATCAGTGCGGTTCCACGAAGAGACATATATCTATCCTGTGCCTTCCTTGCACCATCCAAAAGGAAATTAGTAAACCTCTCAAGTTACTGTGCCACAAATTCTGTGTCACAATTCGCAAGTTTTTATTACCCTTAAAATTTCTAATTGTTTAAATTGCCTAAAATCTCATGATTGGAAGACTAAATTAAATTATGGTATTAAATTTGGACTCCTTGTGAGACCCAATTTCATCAATTAAAAATTGAAAACTCCAACTGAATTAAAAAAATTAATCTACCT
>NC_029791.2:41426805-41428997 GCF_000816755.2 Arachis ipaensis | reverse complement strand
ACTATGAAAGTACGAATTGAAAACCCGTTCTAATCTCTCTACTGCGTTCAGTTAATTAGTTCATCAAATAAATAACAGTAATTAGGGTTTAACTAACATCTATTTAAAGATATATATTAAGATTCTTATCAATAAAAACTTTTAAATATTTTATTTTAATAATAATAAATATATTAAAGTTTTTTTTAAAAATTAATTGATAATCTTAAAATGTGCTTTTAAAACACAAATTAAGTGCACTATGTTAATTCAAATTTTGAGGAACTTTTATGTACGCTAAATGAGCAGTCCTTACCTTCCCCAAGAGATTCCATCCCTTGGTAATTTATTTGGTCTACAAGGTTGAGCTCTAACTTGGACTCCAATCCTTGTTTTCAGATGTTGACCAAAGATTTATGAGTAGTCAAGAAGATAGCAAATAGTTTGAGACAAATTTATAACAATTATATTATTATTTATTAATATTATTAATAAGAGCTAATACGTCGTGAATCTGAATTTTATTTAAGAATTTGTTATTGATCAATAAATTACTACACATATAAGACGAGATTCGAACGGACCACTCTAACTCAAGTTAGTTAATATTTATACAAGAGGAGTGCTAGGGGCCAACAAATTTTATGATTTGTAGCCATCAATTAGTCATTATTGATATTTTAATGGTGTGTGATTTCATTTATGGTATGAAAATTCACTTTTCTTTTGCTTAGGGCTGGAAGTGAGCCGAGTTAGACCAAGCTCAAGCTCAGCTCACAAAAATTGAGCTTGCCTCACGGTTCGACTCGTTAACAATCGAGCTTATTTCTTAAACTCAAGCTCAACTCCCCGAAAGCTCACGAGGTGGCTCAAATAATAGAAATATAAATACATAATCTATAATTCTATATCAATAAATTATAACTTATATATTTTAAAAAATATTTAAAAAGATCAATTTTATATATTGTTTATCTATCAATAAATTATAATTTGTTTATTTATGTTCTATATCAAAATTATATATAAAAAATATAAAATTTTAAAAATTAAGATTATATATATATATAATCGAGCCAACTCATGAGCTAATGAGCTGAGTTTATCCAAGTTCAAACTCGGTTCATTTAATTTATGAGCTCAATTTTAGGTTTAAACTTGGCTCACTAGCTCACGAACTTAGCTTATCGAGCTATTAATGAGTCGAACGTGAGCTTACTCATGAGCTGACTTGACTTACTTCCAGCCCTACTTTTATTGGTTAAGGGGCGGTCAAATCTTAATAAAAGTACTGTTTTCTAGATTTTTTCTATATATAATTTTAAAATTAAAATAAAACATTGTTTCCATTATCTTTTGACCCTTTCCAAAGGAACAGTCACCGTTCGACACCCAAGACCATGTAGTACGATCAAACGTGGCAGGCTAGGAACCCACTCGTTTATTTCCTTTGGCCTTTTGGATGATGCGATAATACCAATTAATATTGCAAATTTTTTTATCCCACCTTCGCAAGCACCTACGTGATGAAAAGTGTTCAAACTATGGATGGCTTTTCTTGCTTGATACCCAAGCCAATTCAACTCTATATAAAGTTAACCAAGGGTATCTTTCTTGTTACTGAACAATACATCTACAACTTCTTAACATTATTGGTTATTGGTACTCTGTATTGAGACCTTTGTAAACCTTCAATTACTTGACTATTATTATTTTTATTGTGGTAGTCATGGCTTCGATAGGATTTGGTACTAGTCTCGCCGAAGCATACACGATTCGGAAGATGTATAAGGAGAAGATGAAGAAGATGGAACAAGAAGAAGGAGAACGAAAAGAAAACGGGAAGAGCAGCAACATGAAGATTAATAATACAATCACAACCAACAGAGTTCCGAAGAACGAAATTTCTTCAAGTGGGTGTTTCTCATGGGTTTCCAACAAGCAACAACGCAAGAAAAACTCACGGATATCTGATTCAAATGATGAATAATGAATCTGCTACTGTTTGGTTCATATTTTGAGATCCGTTTCATTTTGTGCTAGCTTGTCAAGCACATAAGAATAACTGGTTATTTCAATTTGTCATCTTTATTTATTGATCCTAATTAATTATTTTATTATGTAAAGACTAAAATCCATTTTTTGGTTTTGAGTAGTATTGAAATGAAATATCTGTACGTAGCACAGTGGTTCTCATTTATGTAAACTGAACA
>NC_029791.2:41421360-41426599 GCF_000816755.2 Arachis ipaensis | reverse complement strand
ATAACATGAAATAAATTTTATGTTGATCATATAGCAATTCTGACAAATTCTGAAGTACGTGCTGGTTAAAAATTTGGCTCTTTAATTTCCTATTATATACAGAGGCTTTTGATATGTTTTTTAACTTGTTTATAGTATTTTTTTCTGTAACAATAAATCTTAAACTAAAAGTAAGAGATACCATTTCATCATAGAATAGTTAAGGCATAATTTGCAGATAAAAAAAATCGGTTTAATGGTTTATGAATTGAGATAACATTGAGTCACCAATTGATCTATTGATTAATTGTCATAGCTATTTTAACTCTAATCCACTTATAAAAATTCTATTGATTAATTGATTAGAACTTGTTGCTTGGAATAATTCATTTTAATTGATTTTCTTTGTTAATAGAGATTAACTTATATTGATTATGTTACATATGTGTAGAATTTTTTAGAATTTTTATAATCTTGTTTGATAAAAATAAATATTTAGATATTATAATGAAGAAGNNNNTAATATCTAAAAACTAAAATTATCTAAAAATCAAATTAAAGAGCTTATAAATAGGCAATTATGAAGTTCATTGTCATAAACTAACAAACACATTAAGTTTCACTAGCCTTTGTATTCTCTCTCCTTAATCCATCAATAATATAACTATCAATTTTTTTTCAAACCATTCATTCAAATTACTCCTTCATCAAAACTATGCTTGATATTCTTACTACACAATTTAAGTACATAATACACTAAACCAATATCAAACTATTTCATAAAACTATCAGTGACATCAGAGCTACGTTTGATTATCTACTAAGTGTAGAATCTTTCTTTCTAACCTATCAACTTTACATATCCACCACATTATAACCCACTCAAACAAATTTTTTTATAACAATGACTATCTCAACTATAAATATTCTCGTGCCTATATTGTTAGAAGACAATTATGAGGACTGGCCTTTTCAAATGAAAACCTTTCTATAAGCACAAGACTTGTGGGATGTTGTCCACGAAGGGTTCACCATGCCAAAGGATCAAGCAACACTTTCCACTGCAGAAAAGAAAAAATTGAAGAAAGAGAAACAAATAAATTATATTACTCTGTGCTTCCTCCAACAAGCTGTAACAAAGACAATCTTCTCAAGAATAAGAGGAATACCGTCAGCTAAGGAAGTATGAAAAATTTGGAGCAAGAGTACAGAGGCGACACAAAGGTGCACACAATCCTCCTCCAACCTCTAAGAAAGCAATATGCAAATATGAAAATGAAAGGTTCTGAGAAAATAAAACGTTATTATACAAGATTAATGAGTTTAGTAACTGAAAGGGTTAAGTACTTTTTTCGTCCCTAAGGTTTTGGGTCAAAATCAAAATCGTCCTCAACCTTTTTTTCTTATTAAAATCATCTTCAACGTCACAAAACATTAAAAAATCATCCTTTTCACCCTAAAAAGACAAATTTAACCTTACAAAAAATAAATTATAAAATAAAAAAGTAATCAAAAAGTAAATTTTAAAATTAAAAAATAATAATTACTATCTTTTTGTTAAAAAAAAAAGAGAATAGTTGCCAATTCCCAACATCATTATCCTTCTCCTCCAGCCACTTCATCTTCATTCTTTCATCTACATCATCATCCACCACTATTCAACCTCATCCACTCACCAGTGATCCACTGACCCTCACCCACACCCTCACCCACACACCAGTAATCCACTGAACCACACCCACCCACCACCATATGCACCAATCACCCACACCTCTACCTTCATCCTGGGTCAATCTAAGTAATACCTCACGTGAGTGAGGGTCAATCCCACGAGAATTGTCGGACTGAGCAAGCAATAGTTGTCAATTTGGACTTAGTCAGGTGAATTAAAAAGGGGTTTGGTGAGTTGCAATTCGCATAAACAATAAACAAAAAAAATAAAGAAAGCAAATAAATAATTAGGTGTGAAAGCAGTGTGAGAAATCAGTTAAGATTTCAGAGATGTTTACTTTTTCAGATTAAAATGTCTTACCAACTATTTTAACCATGAATGATTCATTCTATGGCAAAATTTAAATGTCTAAACCCTAATCTCTTAGTGATTTAGCCTCCTCTAACCTTCATTAACTGCCACTCTCGTGGTCACTTAATTCCGATTAGAGGGTGAAGTTCAGAAAACTAGTTTAGCACCACGAAAATCTTAATTACCCAAGACTAACAGGATTATATGTCATTATCCAAATTAGTTCATGTAATTAGCAGTTTAAGAGGAATTTGTTTTCAAGCTATAGTTCAAGCGAGGTAACTCTCTCGAGAATCACAAGAACTCATGTAGAAAAGGGTCATACTCTCGTTCCACCTAGTCCATAAGATTAAGAACGAAAATAATCCTTAGAATTGAATCAAACATAAATTAAAATAGAAGAATAATAGTTCTAATCCATAGAAATAAACAGACCTCTTAACCTTAACCAAGAGGTTTAGTTGCTCATAACTTATAGAGAAAACTAGGGTTCTGAAAACGTGCGAGAGGAAGGAGATCCAAAATACAAGTGATCTTTTTCCTTTTATACTAACCTAATTTGATATGGAAATAAAATAAAATAATAAATTCTAAACCTAAAAGACATTGTTTATAAATAAAAATTACAAAAAAAAAACTAATAAGTGCTAAATCCACTTGAGAGGCCCACATGAGTGTGAATTCGAAGAGCTGTTGGCGTTTAACGCTAGTTTGGACGTTAAACGTCTTGGGGTGGGGAGGGGGGAGTGCAACGCTACTGGCCTTGAGTCCCCTGCTGGCGTTAAACGCCAGTTGGGCGTTTAGCGTCCAGGGAGGGTGCTGGCAGCTTTCTTCCTTTTTGCTCCAAACTCTGCCAAATTGTGCCAAATTTCACCTGAAATCATAAAAATACTAAAACAACTCAAAGTAGCATCCAAAGGAGATTTTTTTCACTAAAATCAAGTAAAAGAAATAAAATCTAACTAAAAACAACTAGAAAATGATATGAAAAAGGGTATAAGATTGATAAGTGGATATCTTATACCTTTTTTCATAGTATTTTTAGTTATATTTTATTAAGTTTTAGTATGTTTTAGTGCAAAATTCACCGTTTAGATGCTACTTTGAGTTTTTGTATTTTTCCTATGATTTTAGGAGATTTTTGGGTGAATTTGGCAAAATTGGCAAGATCTTGATTAGAGACGAAGAAAGCATAGTAGATGCTGTCAAATCCTAACTTCCGTGCATTCCAAGGAGCATATCTTGAGCTACAGAGCTTTCCAGTAATATATAATAGTCTATACTTCTCTTCTAGATCACTGCCCATAACTGGCGTTGAACGTCCACATCTGGAGTTCAACGCCCAAAAGGGAGTAAGCCCAGCGTTGAACGCCCAAAGCTGGCGTTCAACGCCACCAAAGGAGCAAGGAAGCAGCGCATTCACCCCCCTAATGGGTGTTCAACGCCCATTCTCCAAGTTGAATGCCAGGCTTGGATGAAACACTTAACCAAAGTGGGCCCAAAATGGATTTTAGCACTCCTTAGCTTATCTAGTCTTATCTTTGTACTTTTTAATTTAAAAATTAACATATCTTAGAGTTAGTATTTACTATTTAAAGAGGAGACCACTCAGGATTAATAAATTTTATGAATTGACAGATAGATCTTTTCTATTTTCTCTGTAAATTATGAGCAATTAAACCTCCTAGGTTAAGGTTAGGAGCTCTGCTTATTCCTATGGATCAATAATATTACTTTTTCTATTTTAATATATGTTTGATTCCATTCTATGATGTATTATCATTCTTCATCTAAATGAATCTGGGGTGGAATAAAAGTATGACCCCTTATTCTATATGAGTTCTTGCGAGTCCTGATCCGGATAGTATTGAGCTAAAGCTTGAGAATACATCACCTGAACCAACAAGTTATTTGGCTAATTGGGATATGTGACATATAATTTCGTTAGTTATGGGTAATTGAGGTTTCTGTGGCGCTAAGGCTAGAATATTGAGCTTCATTCTCCGATCCGAAAGATCTGACCTTGTCTGTGGTACTTTAAATAGGATCAATGGAGTATGTATTGTGTGAGCTTCATCTTCGTTCACATTGAATGACCACTGACAACGGCGTTCGATGTGAATTAGAGGAGATTAATTGACCACGACCCATGACGTTAATCACTTACAGCTTTGCCATAGAATGAATCATTCATTGTTAATGTAGTCAGTAAGAAGTATTAATCCAGAAAGATAAAGCATTTCCAAAGACTTAACTGATTTATCCTTATTGTTTATACATCAATTCCTTACTGCATTCTTTACTATTTTGTTTTATGCGCCTCGCCTACCACGACAACTACTCTCTTTCTATTTCACCTGATAAGATCTGTAGGATAACCATTGCTTGCTCAATCCGATAATTCTTGTGGGATCGACTCTCACTCACCTGAGGTATTACTTGAACGACCCAGTGCACTTGCCGGTGAAGTTGTGCGAGTTTAATTTTTGCGCACCAAAGATGCTCACGCATCACATCCTACTGTCACTCTCTCACCACCAGGCGTAACCCAGACTCCTTCTCACAATCCACCAACACTACCAACAACAACAATAGAAGAAAAGACAGAAATGAATAATAATAATTTTCTTCTTTACCCACTACTATATCTCTTATGCTAACTACAACAACACTAACAATAATTAATTTATTCATGTTCGTTCCTTCTAATTAATGGTTTGAAAAAAGGGAAACAATAAATAGAACACAATCAGAGGGCTTAGGGTTGATGGAGAGTGTGGTTGGGCGCGACGAAAAGACGGGCTACCTTTGCGTGGTTGTTGACGTCGTCTTCTACGGTGAGGAGACGCCGTCAATTGCTTCGTTGGGAGGAACGGACGGCAAGGGGTCGAGATTGAGAGCTTTAGTTCTGCGGGGTAACAACGGGCTACCTTCGCGTGGTTGTTGACATCGTCAATTGCTTCGTCGGGAGGAACAGACGACAAGGGGTCGAGATCGAGAGCTTTAGTTGCGCGGGGTAACGACGGCGCTCAAAACTCCGTTCATGGGGCCGTGGTTGTCGTCACCAGCAAAGAGGTCTGGAGAATGTAAGACACTTGGTCGACGGCACTCGGGGTTCCCTTCATGGTGGCTGTGGTCGTCGCCGTCGGCGAGTTGACAGGCGGCAGTTTGCTACGGATGGAAGCTCGTCAGTATCGATTGGGAGGCTGATGGCGCAGCTACGTGGGTGTTTTTTCA
>NC_029791.2:41403263-41421320 GCF_000816755.2 Arachis ipaensis | reverse complement strand
AGAATGAAGTTTAATTTTTTTGTTTTATAATTTTTAATTTTATAATTTATTTTTTGTGTTTTTTAATTTTAAAATTTAATTTTTGTAAGGATAAATTTGTCTTTTTAGGGTGAAAATGATGATTTTATAACGTTTTTGACATTGAGAAGGATTTTAATAAAAAAAAGGTCGAGGATGATTTTGATTTTGACCCTAAATCATAGGGACGAAAAAAGTACTTAATCCTAATTGAAATGAAAGCTTATAGAGAGGACTTGTCCGATGAAAACATAGTGAAGAAAATACTCATACTGGCCTTCCAAATTCGATCCTAAAGTGTTTATAATTGAGGAAACTAAGGATCTATTAACACTAACACTAACAAAGTTAATAAGCTCAATATAAGCTTTTGAATAAAGACTAGCAAGTCAAGATGATGAAGATTCAATAGAAAATATATTTCAGTCTAAACTCAATATAAAATCTCAGAATCTAAATAAAAGAGGAGGAGAAAAAAGACAAGAAAATTTTAGAAAGTTAGACACTTCTAGAAAAATTAAACATAAAACTGAAGATAGAAAATAATATTCTCCATGTGGCATATGCAAAAATACTAACCACCTAGAAAAGGATTGTTGGCACCGTGGAAAATCACAGTGCCACAATTGTAAAAGATTTGAGCATATGAAGAAAGACTGTAGGATGAAGATCAATCATCGCGCAAACTTTCCTAAATAAAAGGAGGGAGAAGAGTGCCTCTTCTATACATCATTAAAAGAAGAGTGCAAGAAAAAAGATAACATATGGTATCTCGATAGTAGTTGCAGTAATCACATGACAGGTGATCAAATCCTATTTAATGACATGAATAAATCTGTTCGATCTGGAATCAGACATAGAGATGGAACAATCGTGCAAGCGAATGGAAAAGGTACAATCACCGTCCACACCAAGATATGAACTAAGAATATCCATGATGTTCTGTTAGTTCCTAAACTAACATAGAATCTATTTAGTATTGGCCAAATGATGGAGAAAGGCTACATATTACACTTTGAAAAAGATGTACTCATGCACCATAAGTGAAAAAAAAAAACCAAAAGATTTCTAGTAATAGTCAAAATGAAGAATAGGAGCTTTCCACTAAAATGGAGTTATATAATAAAAGATGCATTAAAGGCACAAGAAGATAATTCATGGCTGTAGCATCGAAGATTTGGTCATTTCTACTTTCATGGATTAAAGCTGCTACATCAAAAGCAACTAATGAGATCTACCAAGCATAACATAGATTAATCAACCTTGCAAAGGATGCTTACTTGGTAAGCAACATCGTCAACTGATAAACTCTGTTTTGTTATTATAAATTGTGTTAAAAGTATGGGGTTTATCAACAAACTTGCACAATTTTGGCTAAATTAATTGAGTCTTTCCGAATCTTGCTTCCGATGAAGTTGTTTGTAAAAAATATGCTTTTTATGCTCCTAATTATTAATATTTTAATCTCTCTTTATGCCATTTGATGTCGTGATAAAAATTTTTTAAGTGTTTCAGGGTTAAGATACATCAACGGCATCAAATGATAGAAAAGAATGGAGCGAAGAAGCGAATTCGGGAAGCGATTTAAAGTGGAGATCGCCAGATGCTCGCAAGGGCGAATTTCTTGCGTAGGCGAGCAATTTCACTTAGGCAAGTTTTCCATGTGAGCGATCATTTTCTACGTGCACGAAAAACCCCCATGTGCCTGGTTTAATGAAACACATGCATCCTCGTTTTTGGACTTTCCAAAGGCCTCCAATAGCCATTTCTGATGGTATAATGAAGCTGAGATGAGGGGAAAAAATCAGGTAGTCTTACATTTTAGTTTTTAGGTTGTTTTAGTGAATTCTAGAGAGAGAAGCTCCAACTTCTCTCTAGAATTCTAGGGTTTCTAGTTAATTTTCTCTAGTTCTAGTTTTTAGTTTTGTTTAACTATAGTTTTGAGCTTACAATTTCTTATTTTGCTACTTTAGTTTCTTAGAATTTCTCGTTACTTTCTCTATTTTTGCCATTTTAGTTTATGAACCATTGTTGACTTCTCATTTTTCTTTAATGTAATTGGTGTTTTTATGTTTTATTCATGCTTAATTGAGTTGATATTATTGCTTTCTTGCATTGGGTAGTTATAGTTTTTACTATTTCTTGTAATTTATGATGCTTTGCTTTTATGCCTACCAAATATTTGATAAAATGCCTTAGTTATAGAGTAGATTTTCGCACTTTTGACTTGGGTTGGGAACTTGGGTGAACTTGAGTTACTAATATCCAAGTGGATTGATAATTTAGAGATTTTAATTAATCTTGTTTCCATTGAATCTAATTCTTTAGTAATTTAATTAATAAGTTAGTTAGGACTTATGGATTAGGATTAATTAAGCACGTTTGACTCTCCTCGATTAATAGAGGTTGACAAATTGTATTTGCTCTTTATAATTATCATGTTGTGGTTAGTGACAAGGATAATGATCCTTAACCCTCAACCCTTGCCAAGATATTTTTAGCATTTGAATTTACTTTCATTTTCTAGTTAATTATCTTAATTGTTCGTAGTTTAAATTTCTTTTGTCATTTAGATATTGCTTGCTCTTTAATTTCTTGCTATTTAAATTTCCATTAATTGTGATCCAAACCCCCCAATTTTCTCATAGCCAATGATAATGCACTCAATTGTGATTCCTAGGGAAAATGACCCGGGATTAAACTTCTAGTTATTGATTTGAATTTGGGACATCTTTTACTAAATTTTGAAGAGCGTTGAATTTCAGTTTAGAGCAACGACGAATCTTGAGCTTTAAACTTGTGAATTTTCTAAACCGGTGTTTAGCAATCAGTCATCAACCATTTCTTTCTGGAAGAGCTTTACGAGCCAAGGAGATGCTTGAATTAGTTCACGCTGATGTTTGTGGTCCAATGAAGAACCTATCACTCAATAATACCAGGTATTTCATTCTCTTCATTGATTATTATACCAGGATGACATGGATATATTTCTTACGTGAAAACAATGATAAGTATTCAGTTAAAGCTTCAGAGATGTATATTCTTTCTGGATTAACTTTTCTTACTGTCTACTTCAACAATGAATGATTCATTCAATGGCAGCAGTAATTGATTAACTCATGTCCTCTCATCAAGTTAATCTCTTCTCTCTCCATAGCAGTCCACCATATCCGAGTAACTCATGTCCTCTCATAAAGTTAACTCATGGTTTCTCACTATAGCCGAAGATGAAGCACTAAGCAATCAACTCTCCTTCACGATCCTACTCAAAATGCCACAGACAAGGTCGAATCTTCCGGATCAGAGAATGCTGCTTTTCTGACTCTAGCCTTAGCGCCACAGAGACCTCAGTAACCCACGGTCAACGGGATTTTATGTCACATACCCAAAGTTTCCCAGGTACTCTCTTGGAATTCGCAATGCAATCTCTAGCTTTAGCTTAATGCTATCCAGGTCAAGACTCGCACGGAACCCAAGTAGAACAAGGATGAATATCACGGTTCATCCTTAATTCATGAGATGAAGAATGAGAATGCATAAAAGAATAGAATCAGACATATTGAAATAGAAACAGTAATATTATGAATCCATAAGAATCAGCAGAGCTCCTAACCCTAACTTAGGAGGTTTAGTTACTCATACTGTACAGAAAATAGTAGTGTATTCGAAAATGGAGTGGTAGAAGATCCTAAAATGGGTGATCTTCTCCTATATATAATAACCTAATAACTAAGAAGTACAAAAGTATGATAGACTAGGCTAGAGGTGCGAAAGTCCACTCTTGGGCCCACTTTGGTTGAGTGCTTGGGCTGATCTTGGCGTCCAACTTGAGGAATGGGAGTTGAATGCCCATTTAGGGGGTAATCCACACTGCCTTGTGCTTCTTGGGTGGCGTTGAATGCCAGAAGGGGGTGCTTTGGGCGTTCAATGCTGGCTTGAGTCCCCTTAGGGCGTTGAACACTAGAAAGGGAATGATTTGGATGTTCAACGCCCAAAATGAGCAGGCTCCTTCGATGAAAAGTGTAGATCATTATATATTTCTGGAAATCTTTGGAAGTTAGCTTTTCAAAACCGTTAAGAACGTATCATTTGGACCTCTGTAAATCCAGAAATGCTCATTTGAATGCATGGAGGTCAGAATTTGACAACATATGCTATGCTTTCCTTGCCTTTGATTCGGACTTTGCCAAAGCTCCTCAATTTCAGCCAGAAATTACCTGAAATCATTAGAAAATACACAAAGTCAAAGTATAATCCAAAAATATGAATTTTTCACTAAAACCTACTAAAACATGATAAAACTCCATCAAAACATAACTAAAACTATATGAAAATAATGTCAAAAAGCGTATAAAATCTCCGCTTATCAGAACACCAAACTCAAACTGTTGCTTGTCTTCAAGCAAGCAAAAACAAGTAGGATTAAAAAGAAGAGAAGGATACAATAAATTTTAGAGTTTTCAATGAAGCTTAGTTCCAATTGATGAGCGGGGCTATTAGATATTTACTTTTGAATAGTTTTGGCATCTTACTTTCTTTTGAAGCTCAGAAGTGTTGACATCTTTAGGAACTCAGAACCCAGATGATATTTGATAAATCACTATTTTATGGTTTATCTTGTGCTAATTTGAGTGGTTTTTATCAACTCTCTGCTCACTTATTCATATAATTTGCATGGTTTTACAAATCCTTCCTAATTCTGTGATATAGTTAAAAAACCACTATTTTATGGTTTATCTTGTGCTAATTTGAGTGGTTTTTATCAACTCTATGTCACTTATTCATATAATTTGCATGGTTTTACAAATCCTTCCTAATTCTGTGATATAGTTGAAAACATGTTTCCTGGGCCTTTAAACTGTCAAATTTAATTATCCTTTATTACCATTCGATGCCGTGATCTGTGCGTTAAGTGTTTTCAGGCTTTATAGGGAAGGAATGTCTTAGAGGATGGAAAGGAAACATGCAAAAATGGAAGGAGCACAAGAAATAAAGGAGATAACCACCGAGAAGCGACGCGCACGCATGGCTCACACGTGCGCGTGAATTGGAGTTTGCACGGCAACGCGTGCGCGTACCTGACGCGTACCTGACGCGTACGCGTGACACGCGAAGATGACCAGCGACGCGCACGCGTGACTGACGCATACGCATGACGTGCGCAACCTGCAGAAATAGCAGAAAACGCTGGGGGCGATTTTGGGCTGAGTTTAGACCCAATTTTCGGCCCAGAAACACAGACTAGAGCCAAGGGATAAGCAAAAACTCAACACACATTCTCATTCGGATAGTTTTAGTTTTAGTTTAGAATCCTAGGGAGAATTCTACTAATTCCTCTAGGTTTCTTCACATTCATAGATTTCTAGTTTTTATGCTTTTTGATGCCTTTGATTTGGATATTGAGAAGAGTCACTACCTCCGTTGAAGTTGCCATTATTCTAGTTTGTTCCTTTATTCCTTTACTCTTTTAATTACCTATTAACCCTGTTCAGATACATATGTTTATGATTTTGGGATTTATTAATGCAAAGAACTACTTTTACCTTTAATTAATTTTCAGTTATTATTCTATTTAATTTATCATGTCTTCCTCTTATTCCCTTTATATATCTGTGAAGGTTGTATTCATGTCAATGGAGTAGACTCCCAACTTGACTTGGGGGTTGATTAAAAGGAGACCCTTGAGTTGGAATACTCAAGTGTCAATTTCAATTGGAAGTTGTTGGCTAACTCTCTATTGACTAACGCTAATCCTTCCATAGGAGAGGATTAGGACTTGTGAGTAAGAGTTAGCTCAATCACTTGACTTTCCTTTATTCGGTAAGGGTTAACTAAGTGAAAACAACAACCTCTCGCTATTACACTTGGAAAAATTCAACAAGGATAGAACTTCCAATTAATCTTCTCCCGGTCAAGGCTTTTATTTTGATTATATAAATTCTCTTGCTAATTTTCATTACTTTAATTTACAATCATTAATTTTCTGTTCTCCAACTCTTAAAATTTCTCAGAAAATTCCTGACTAATAAAATAGCACTCTCTTGTCAACTCGTTGGGAGACGACCTGGCATTCCTACTCCCAGTATTTTTATTCTAATTTTGTGACAACCATTCTAAATTGATAAGTGGAATTTTTGTCGGTTAAGAACTGTACTTACAACGCTGTTCTATTTATAAATTCTTAATCGACAATTTTCCGCCACGTTAATATTATTGACTCTCTTAGTTTAGTTCTTCTTGATTCTTGAACACAACCTTTTTTTTTAGTCTGGCCATGACCCTAAGCGTTTTCTTTTCCTGTATTACCACCGGATACATAAACGCCACAAACACTTAACTGGGTGAACTCTTTTGGATTGTAATTCAGCTTTGCTAGAATTCCCAGATAGTGGTGTCCAGAGTTCTTAGGCACACTCTTTTTGCTTTGGATCACGACTTTAACTGCTCAGTCTCAAGCTTTTCACTTGACACCTTCACACCACAAGCATTTAGTTAGGGGAAGCAGCTCATTTAAACTTTTTAGGCCAAGATTTTGTTTCTTTAGACCCTCCTAACCATTGATGCTCAAAGTCTTAGACTCTTGCTCTTGCCATTTGGTTTAAAGAGCTATTGGCTTTTTCTATTTCTTTTATTTTCGCTTCTTTTTTTTCGCTTCTTTCTCTTTTTCTTTCTTTTTGCCGCTTTTTTTTGCTTCAAGAATCAATTTCTTTTGGATTTTTCAGATCACCAATAATACTTCTCCTTTTTCATCATTCTTTCAAGAGCCAACATTCTTAACTCCAACATCAAATATGCACTGTTCAATTCATGCATTCAGAAAGTAAAAGCAATGCCACCACATCAAACAATTGGACTATTCTTATTATATAACTCAAAAATTTATGTAATTTACTGCTTCAAAAAAAATCAAAATTTTATTCAAGTTAATGGAATGATAAGGGGGATATTTTATATCTAATTGATAGAAGCAAAATTAAATCCTACTAGTGATCATGCAAATCTAAAGTTGAGAAACAGTAATTAAAATAGGCACAGAAATAGGTAGGTGAAACTCAACCACCTTAATCATGGTGGTCATTATTCTCTTCAGGGGATAATTTCTGATGCTTCAACTCTTTTAGTTCGCGCCTCTTCTTCTCTTATTCCTTAACCAGTTTGCAAAGCATGCAAGACTGGTCCTTTTGCTCTTCTCTCAATTGATCCACAATGGATTGCAATTGTGCAGTAAATGTTGTCAGTTGAGTCCAATATTCAATTAGAGGGTTATTCTCAACTTGAGGAGGCTCAGGCGTCTTTCTTTTAGGATGATCGCCTGGCTGTTGTACCTTGTTCGGGGCTGGTTCCTTTGCACTCTCTATACTCTCCTTGGTAATTGGGTTGTCTTTTGGGATGCACGTGTCTCTGTCAATCAGGACTCCTGCTGCATTGCATAAGCGAGAGATAAAGTTTGGATAAGCCATCTTGGCATGGGCTGAGAGCCTATTTGCGAACTTGTACAGCTCACAGGGGTTTATTTGGTGAACATCCACCTCATTCCCCATCATGATGCAATGGATCATTACAGCCCTTCTGATAGTCACTTCAGAACGGTTGCTAGTGTGGAGTATGGAATGCCCAATGAAGTCTAGCCAACCTCTAGCAACTGGCTTTAGGTCTATTCTTCTCAGTTGGTTTGGCTTGCCTTTCTTGTCATTGATCCACTGAGTTTCAAGCAGACATATGTCCTCTAAGACCTAGTCCAACTTTGGATTGGCTTGTACCTTCCTATTAAAGGATTCTGGGTCATCCCTTTGTAGGGGTAAATTAAAGATCTCTCTTACTCTGTCTAGATTAAAGTGGGGAGTCTTTCCTCGGACCATGGTGCGCCAAGTATGGAATCCTTGTCCATCTTTCTTTTGCTTTTCTGTCATCCATAGATTCACATAAAATTCATGGATCTTAACTATTCCAATATTGGTTGCAGGGTTGGCCAGAGTTTCCCAACCCCTCTTTTGAATCAATTCATGGATCTCTGGGTACTCATCTTCTTTCAATTCGAATCTGACTTTCGGGATCACTGTCCTTTTGCACATTACCTTATAGTAATGTTCTTCATGCTTCTTGGTGTCGAATATGTAAGGTTTGAAGACAGCTATTGGCTTTGGTAAGTCATCTTCTTTCTTGTTCCTTAAAGTGGATCTTCCACTCTTTGGAGCCATGAAGTTCGAATGAACGAAAAAGCAAAGCACTTTCCACACCAAACTTAGAAGGTTTGCTCGTCCCGAGCAAAAAGAAGAAGGAAAAGGGGAGGAGAAGGATTCAAATGGAGTGGGGGATGAGGGAGTGGGAGGGGTGGAATGAAAATATATAGGGAATGGGGGCTTGGGTTTTCGAAAAAGAAGAGATAAAGATATGATTCTCTATCTTTTAAAAAGATAAGAAAGATAAGATATACTTTTTGAAGTGTTAAAGATAAAAGAAAGATTTGAAATTTAAAAAAAAAAGGAATGAAAAGGGATTCAAAAGAAATAAAAAATTTGAAAAAGATTTGAAATTGAAAAAATACGAAGGAATATAAAATAACGTTTGAAAGAATTTTGTTAAAAAAAGGATTGAATCAAAAGTATTTGAATTTGGAAAATTATGATTAGAAATAAGAGAAGAGATGCTTGAAAAGATAAGATTTGGAAAAGATATAGTTTGAAAAAGTCAAATCCTCTTACCCTCCTTTGGCGTTGAACGCCAATTGTTGCTCTCCCTTGGGCGTTGAACGCCTAGAATTTCCTTGTTCTAGCATTCAACGCCAGATTCATACTCTTCATGGGCGTTGAACGCCCAGCCTAGCTCCATGACTGGCATTCAACGCTAGGCTTCCTTCCCCTTTAGGGCGTTGAATGCCCAGAATGTACTCATGCTGGCATTCAACGCCAGCAAGCTCCCCTCATGGGTGTTGAATGCCCATGTACTCCCTTCCTGGCATTCAACACCAGGTCTTTGCTCCCTCTTTGGGCGTTGAACGCCCAAGGTACTCCTTCATTGGCGTTCAACGCCAGTACTGTTGCTCCCTCTTGGGCGTTGAACGCCTACACTTCTCTCTGTGAGGCATTCAACGCCAACTTCTTACCCCTGTGGGGCATTGAACGCCCCTTCGCCTCCTTGTCTGACGTTCAATGTCAGCAAGGAGTTTACTCCAGGGTGTTTTGTTATAGTTCTGGCTGTCTCTGTTGCTGCTGTAAGTACAGTGCATGGTCACAAACATTAGGAATCAAAGGAAATTATTGTGGAAATAACTTAATATAACTTAATTAGAAAAATAGAAATATATTAATCATGGTTGGGTTGCCTCCCAACAAGCGCTTATTTACCGTCATTAGCTGGATTTCACTATACTTATTTAAGCAGCAGTGTCGAGCTACCTTGCTCAATGTTATCTCCAAGGTAATGTTTAACTCTCTGTCCATTGACAGTAAATCTCTTGTCGGAGTATCTACATTAGAGTTCTATATGACCATAGGGTGACACATTAGTGACTATGAAGGGTCGTGTCCATCGTGATTTGAGCATCCCAGGGAAGAGTTTGAGCCTAGAGTTGAAGAGCAGAACCTGCTGGCTAGGTTCAAAGACTCTGGAAGATATCTTTTTGTCATGCCATTTCTTGGCTTTTTGTTTGTAGAATTTTGCATTCTCGAATGCCATAAGTCGGAATTCATCCAACTTATTGAGCTGGAGTAACCTTTTTTCTCCTGTTGCCTTAGCATCAAGCTTGAGGAATCTTATTGCCCAATAGGCCTTGTGTTCCAGTTCTCTTGGTAGATGACACACCTTCCCATAAACTAATTGATATGGTGATTTTTCTATAGGGGTCTTGAAGGCTGTCCTGTATGCCCAGAGAGCATCATCAAGTTTCCTCGCCCAATCCTTTCTAGAGGTGCTCACAGTTCTTTCCAGGATTCTTTTTAGTTCCTTGTTGGAGACCTCAGCTTGCCGATTTATTTTCAGATGATATGGAGTTACCACTCTATGGTGAACACCATAACGGTGTAGAGTAGAGTCAAGCTGTCTGTTATAGAAATGACTGCCTCCATAACTAATCAGTGTCCGTGGGACACCAAACCTGCTGAAAATGTGTTTCTGGAGGAACTTCATCACTACTCGAGCATCATTAGTGGGTGATGCGACTGCCTCGACCCATTTAGATACGTAGTCAACTACTACAAGGATATAGGTGTTCGAGTAGGAAGGTGGGAAAGGTCCTATGAAGTCTATACCCCACACATCAAACAGCACTACCTCTAGGATCCCTTGTTGAGGCATGTCGTGACTGTGGGGGAGATTGCCTGTTCGTTGACAACTGTCATAGTTACGTACGAACTCTCGGGAGTCCTTGAAGAGTGTTGGCCAGTAGAAGCCACACTGAAGGACCTTGGTGGCTGATGATGAGAACTATTGTTAGTCTAGATTTCACAAAATATAATTCCATCATTGAAAGTATAGTCTAGACCAACAATAAATTCTCAAGATCAAATAATAAATTCAATACAAAATAATCAAGATCAAGAGTAATTCAACCTCGGGTTGTCTTCCCTAGGAGTTGCAATTAAGTGTACAATTGTTGGCTATGGGAGAAATGGGGGTTGGATGATAGAAATTTGCAAAAAATTAAAATGCAAGATAGTAACTTAACATGCAAGAAATTAAATGAAGGCAAGTAAAGGCAATAAAAATGGAAATTGAAAGTTAGAAAGGACTCTTGGCAAGAAGTGGGTAATTAAGGATTCCTATCCTAGTGGTGGACCACAAACATAGTAATTGTGTGTGAATTAATCCCAATTAGTCAACCCTACATCGAGGATAAGTCAACCAGGCATAATTAATCTCAATCCCTAAGTTCTAAGTCAACACTAGTGGGTCACTTAGAGTCAAGGGAAACCAAATTAATTAACAACCCTCACACAATGTGGAATGGACATCCACCACTCAAGTTCACCCAAACCACACAATTTTCCAACCAAGAGTGAGAAGAACTAAGCAAAAACCCAACCAAGCATTTTGTCAAACACTTGGTGGGCATGTAAAGAAAGCATGGTAAAATGACAAGAAATAATAAATGCTACAACTACTAAGCAAGGAAAATAAAGATAGCAACTCAATAAAGCAATAAATGGCATGAAACGTAAAACTACATTGAATGTAAATTAAAGTGACAAGAGTATGCATAAACATAAAAGACAACTAAAATGAGAAATTAACAAGATAAACAAGGAAATTAAGACAATAGAACAAAGAAAGCTAGAAGAAAATAGATTAAAACAAGAATTAAAAGTAGCAATTACAAGGAAATTAAACTAAAAACCCTAGGTTCTAGAGAAAGGGGGAGCTTCTCTCTCTAGAGAGTGAACTACATGACTAAAATCTAACCCTAATTGCTCCCCTCTTTGAATGGAGCGAGGCCTTGCTTAATATAGGAAGAATCAGAATCAAAAAGTCCAAAAACTAGGCTCTGGAGGCCCAGAAATCGCCCCCAACGATTTCCATTAAATGAGTCACGTGCTAGGACGTGTGCGGATGCACAGGTGTGTGCGTCCGCACACATGCTGATTTTCCTCTTGTGCGTACGCACAGGCGGTTGTGCGTACGCACACATGATTTTGTGGCTTTTGTGCGTATGCACAGGTGTCTGTGCGCACGCACACTCCAATGTGTGCTTCTCCTTTGTTTTCTTCATGTTTTCTCCCTTTGTACATGCTTCCTTCCACTTTTGCTTTGCCAAACTTGCCGCTAGGACCTAAAATCATTGTACAAACATGTCATGGCATCGAATGACATAAAAGTGGGATAAAAGTGATTAAAATAAGCACAAAATAGCATGTTTTCACAGTTGGGCACAATTAAGGGAGAGAACACAAAAGCATGCTATTTGGATGAATAAATGTGGACTTATATGATGAAATCCATTCAAATCAAACCAAAATATACCGAAAAATATGGACTCATGAATTCCCCTACACTTAAACCAAGCATGTCCTCATGCTAATCACAATCAAAGGAGAAGGATAAGGAGGGTAAGCAATTTATTAAATACAACTAATTACGTGCATGCAACTACACTAAATGCTATCTATATATATGTACACTATGGTTCCTATTTAGTTTGGTACAAAACAAACAAGAGATTCCAATTAATCCGAAACAAGCCTTAGGGCCAAGGCAAAGAGTCAATACACTGTGATCAAAGTCCAAAGAATTGAATTGAGATTTTCAAAACTAACCAACAAACAACTTGCAAGAAGATACAATATAATGCACAAGAACATAAAATTGAGCGACCGAACCCCTCACCGGATGTATTCACTCAATTTGCTCAGTGTTTAGGGCTTAGTCACTCAATTCTCCTTTAGTCATGTTTCTCAAAGATTTTCAAGTCATCTAACAATCAACAATTATTTAGTGCATGCATACAAATATCATGAGGACTTCCATGGTTGTAATGGGGCTAGGGTCAAGGTAGGATGCATATGGTCAAGTGGACTAGAATTTGAATCTTTGATCAACCTAAGCTTCCCACCTAACCTATGACAACCTATACAATTCAAAGCTAACCTAACTACCCATTCTTCACTTTTTCACATACTCATGTATTCTCTTTTTGATCGTCACACATATGCATTGATTCTTATTGACTTCACTTTGGAGCATTTTGTCCCCTTTTTATTACTTTTCTTTTCTATTCTTTTCTATATATATATTATCTATATATATTATTTATTTATTTATTTATTTTTTCTCATCATTTTTTTCTTCTTTTTCAAACTATAATATATACAAGAACATCAATGCATATGGTTTAACATAATTCATACATGAGTATGTACCCAATTCCCAAAATTTTGACAAAAATATAAAAACGCCCTTTTATCCCAACCAATGTTCCCAAACTTTCCAAACTTGAATGATAAACACACTCACTAGCCTAAGCTAATCAAAGATCCAAACAAGGGACATTTATTGTTTTCCGCTTTAAGGCTTGTAATGTGCTAAAATTAAGAACAAATGGGTTTAGCATAGGCTCAAAGTTGGATAACAATGGAAGATAAAAGGTAGGCTATTTGGGTAATTGAGCTTTTTGAAACAATGGACTCAATCATATACATGCATTCATACACAAAATAATGGACATATAGAATCATGCAAATCAAAGATCACAATTATAAAAGGAGTTTATCATACAAGAACAAACTTTATGGTTGAAGATGTGCAACCATACAATTAAAGCTCAAATCTCACAAGGTATGTTGTTCTAGCTCTTTTCTATGTTCTATGAAAAATACTTCAAGCAAGTTTGAAAGACAATTTCTCAATTCAATCAATGGCATGCCCTAAAAGGGATTTCATGAAAATTTCTTGTTGTTTTACCAAACTTATTTAATCTAACATGCAATATGCAAATATTTACTACCCTAATACTATAAGCATTCAAGAGATATTTACAAACAAACCAAAGCAAACAAAGTGCAAATAAGACAAAAATTGCAAAAATTGAAGAAAAAGAACAAAAAAAATATTGCAAAGTGTCCAAGAAGAGAAATTTTTACCCCCCTTGAAGTTGGTGATCCTCCCCTACACTTAAATAATGCACGGTCCTCCGTGCTTGCACATGATCCATGGGTGAAGAACTATGAGGCTCCACCTTCAGCTGGTGGGCTCCGGGGGTTCCGGTTGCTTTGTAAACAAATAAATAACAATTGAGGAAAAGTAAGTTGTGTGGTATGATAGAAGACAATGTGTAGTATTCTAAGTGTGCACGATTTAGAACACCCACATCGGCGGGGTAAAAACAACAACCATCTATTCAAAAGAAATAGCACATGTTCCTCAATGAAGTAGCCTAAGTTGTAAGTAAAGAATAAGTAAACTTAAGGCACAAGCAGCCTTAGGTAGCCACAAAAGTGAATTGAGTATTTGATATTGGTTATTGAAATTGTGCATGTGAAAGCGCAACATTGATATAAAATAGCACAATAAGCAATAACCAATCCCATAATGAACGAAAACTTCTTATTCATCATGAAGCATAATAAAAAGGTCACATGGAGAGATACTTGTTACAAAAAGTGCTCAGCTTGATAGGAATCAAGTTAAGTCACTCAAACAAATGCAAAGCATTAATAAGGAACAAGTACCTGACATGTGATGAATTTGATATGCAAATCATGATGAACAAGTAATTTCAACTCCAATCACTTAATCCAATGCACGTATATAATTTATCCTAGTGGTATAATCAAAATATAAGTAGCCAAACCCACTAGGTACTTGGTAAGTTAAGGCAAAGTATAAGGGCATTGGTGTAAGTTTCAAGCAAGAAGCAACCCTATCAAAATTAAGCAACACTTGCAATTTATTCACTTAACAAGCAAGTAAAGAAAAACTAATAAAATTACTAAAATGAAAATGAAAAGCAAACAAAACAAACATGAACAAGCATAAAATAGGGTGAAAGGGGGAGAAGAGAGAGGAAGAGAGAAGAAGAGAAGAAGTAGATGGAAGAGAGGAAGAGAAAAGAAGCATAATAGTGAGAAAACAGAGGCGTGCGCACGCACAGAGACATACGCGTACGCACACTATGAGGAAAAAGAAAGGTGCGCTCGCACACTCTATGCGAGCGCTCCTAGCAGAAGAGGGATTAAGAAGTGTGCGTGCACACAAGGATGTGCGCACGCGCAATAGACTTTTTTTTGTGTGTGTAGGATCATGTGTGCGTGCGCACATAGGTCCGTGCGCCCGTACAGGAACAAAAAAGGGTGGGGTTCATACGCACAGGCTGTGCCAACGCTCCCACCAGAGGGGATGCAAGTTGGCGTGTGGACGCACACGTCTGTGCGGCCGCACAAAGAGCACCAAAGGAGGACGCGTGCGTACGCACATAGCAGTGAGCACGCACAGGTCTCAAAGTAGAGGGAGATGCGCACGCACAGATTGTGTGAGTGCTCCCAACAGAGGGCATTTCAAGGGGTGTGCGGACGCATAGCCTTGTGCGCCCGCACAGTTGGCGATAAATGCAGTTTTGTGCGCGCGCACAGAGGCCCTGTTTCACAAAATTTTTTTTCTTCTCAAATTAAGGTACTTACCCTTAGCATATCAACACATCAACACCAAAATATCCAAAACTTCACAAAATCATGATCCATACCAAAACCAACCTACTAAATTCAAAATTAAACTAATCCTAAGCAAACCAAAATAAGCAAAAATGCAATAAACCAAAATCATATACAAGAGAAAGGGTAAGAACAATGTTACCATGGTGGGGTGTTGGTGCACGAAATTATGATTCACACTTTTCACAATTCCGCGCAACTAACCAGCAAGTGCACTGGGTCGTCCAAGTAATACCTTACGTGAGTAAGGGTCGATCCCACGGAGATTGTCGGCTTGAAGCAAGCTATAGTTATTTTGTAATTCTTAGTTAGGAAATTAATAATAAAAATGGTTGGGTTTATGAAGAATAATTAACATAAAATAAATAATACTTGTTATGCAGTAATGGAGAACCGGTTGAGGTTTTGGAGATGCTCTGTCTTCTGAATCTCTGCTTTCCTACTGTCTTCTTCTTCACGCACGCAGGTCTCCTTCCATGGCAAGCTATATGTTGGTGGATCACCATTGTCAATGGCTACCATCCATCCTCTCAGTGAAAATGGTCCAAATGCGCTGTCACCGCACGGCTAATCATCTGTCGATTCTCACTCATGTTAGAATAGAATCCATTGATTCTTTTGCGTCTGTCACTACGCCCAACACTCGCGAGTTTGAAGCTCGTCACAGTCATCCCTTCTCAGATCCTACTCGGAATACCACAGACAAAGTTTAGACTTCCCGGATCTCAGGAATGGCCGCCAATAATTCTAGCCTATACCATGAAGACTCTGATCGTGAACCAGGAGGCTAAGTGATACACACTCAAGCTAGTGCAGATAGAACGGAGGTGGTTGTCAGGCACGCGTTCATAGGTGAGAATGATGATGAGTGTCATGGATCATCACATTCATCAGGGTGAAGTGTGAGTGAATATCTTAGAATAGAAACAAGCGTGATTGAATGAAAAACAGTAGTAATTGCATTAATTCATCGAAACACAGCAGAGCTCCTCTCCCCCAACCATAGGGTTTAGAGACTCATGCCATCAGAAATACAATATGAAGTGAAAAAATGTCATGAGGTACAAAATAAATCTCTAAAAGTAGTTTTTATACTAAAGTAATAACCTAGGTTTACAGAAAATGGGTAAACTAAGATAGATAGTGCAGAAATCCACTTCCCGGGCCAATTAGTGTGTGCTTGGGCTGAGCATTGAAGCTTACATGTGTAGAGACTTTTCTTGGAGTTAAACGCCAAGTTGCTACCTGTTTTTGGCGTTTAACTCCAGTTTTTATGCCAGTTCTGGCATTTAACGCCAGAATAGGGTAAAGACTTGGCGTTAAATGCCAATTTGTATCATCAAAACTTGGGAAAAGTATAGACTATTATATATTGATGGAAAGCCCTGGATGTCTAATTTCCAACGCAATTGATAGCGCACCAATTGGGCTTCTATAAATCCAGAAAAACTATTTCGAGTGCAGAGAGGTCAGAATCCAACAGCATCTGCAGTCCTTTTTCAGCCTCTGAATCAGATTTTTGCTCAGGTCCCTCAATTTCAGCCAGAAAATACCTGAAATCACAGAAAAATACACAAACTCATAGTAAAGTCCAGAAATGTGAATTTTTCATAAAAACTAACTAAATCATACTAAAAACTACCTAAAAACAATGCCAAAATGCGTATAAATTATCCGCTCATCACAACACCAAACTTAAATTGTTGCTTGTCCCCAAGCAACTAAAAATCAAATAGGATAAAAAGAAGAGAATATACTATAAATTCCAAAATATCAATGAAACTTAGCTCCAATTAGATGAGCGGGACTAGTAGCTTTTTGCCTCTGAACAGTTTTGGCATCTCACTTTATCTTTTGAAGTTCAGAATGCTTGGTATCTATAGGAACTCAGAATCCAGATAGTGTTATTGATTCTCCTAGTTCAGTATGTTGATTCTTGAACACAGATACTTTATGAGTCTTAGCCGTGGCCCTAAGCACTTTGTTTTCCAGTATTACCATCGGATACATAAATGCCACAGACACATAACTGGGTGAACCTTTTCAGATTGTGACTCAGCTTTGCTAGAGTCCCCAATTAGAGGTGTCCAGGGTTCTTAAGCACACTCTTTTTGCTTTGGATCACGACTTTAACCGCTCAGTCTCAAGCTTTTCACTTGACACCTTCACGCCACAAGCACATGGTTAGGGACAGCTTGGTTTAGCCGCTTAGGCCAGGATTTTATTCCTGTGGGTCCTCCTATCCACTGATGCTCAAAGCCTTGGATCCTTTTTACCCTTGCCTTTTGGTTTAAAGGGTTACTGGCTTTTTGCTCTTGCCTTTTGGTTTAAAGAGCTCTTGGCTTTTTCTGCTTGCTTTTTTTTATATATTTTTTTCTTTTTTTTTTTGCCATTTTTTTTGCAAGCCTTTGATTTTCACTGATTTTTCTTGCTTCAAGAATAAATTTTATGATTTTTCAGATTATCAAATAACATTTCTCCTTTTTCATCATTCTTTCAAGAGCCAACAATTTTAACATTCATAAACAACAAATTCAAAAGACATATGTAATGTTCAAGCATTCATTCAGAGAAACAAAAAGTATTGTCACCACATCAAAATAATTAAACTAATTTTAAAGATGAATTCAAAATCATGTACTTCTTGTTCTTTTGTGATTAAAAATATTTTTCATTTAAGAAAGGTGATGGATTCATATGACATTCATAGCTTTAAGGTATAGACACTAGACACTAATGATCATGTAAGAAAGACACAAACATAAATAAACATAAAGCATAGAGAACAAAAATAGAAAAAATAAATAGACAAGGAGATTAAGGAACGGGTCCACCTTAGTAAGGGTGGCGTCTTCTTCCTCTTGAAGAACCAATGGTGCTCTTGAGCTCCTCTATGTCTCTT
>NC_029791.2:41324703-41403252 GCF_000816755.2 Arachis ipaensis | reverse complement strand
TTTAACGCCAGACTGCTGCTTGTTTCTGGCGTTAAACGCCAGCTTTTCCCCCTTTCTTGGCATTGAACACCAACTTGGTGCTTGTTTCTAGCGTTAAACGCCAAGCTGTAACCTGTTTCTGGAGTTTAACGCCAGCTTGATGCTTCTTTCTGGCGTTAAACGCCAGTAAGTCTGTCCTCCAGGGTGTGCTTTTTTTATGTTGTTTTTGATTCTGCTTTAATTCTGCAGCTGTTTTTATGACTCCACATGATCATCAACCTAAAGAAAACATAAAATAACAATGGAAAATGAAATGAAAAAGTAATTAACATAGATAAATAAGATTGGCTTGCCTCCCAATAAGCGCCTCTTTACTGTCAATAGCTTGACATTACTGAGCCTTATAGTTTGCAGTGTCTGCAAACCATGTAGCTTCTTGAATAGCAAACAATTACTCATCCGGAAAGGTTTCAGAGATCTCAGTAAGAGGGAGGGACGCTCCTGCTACTGGTTCTATCCGGGACAGGTGATTAGCTACTTGATTCTCTGTCTTTTTTTTGTCTCTTATTTCTATATCAAACTCTTACAGAAGCAACACCCATCTTATGAGTCTGGGTTTTGAATCCTACTTTGTGAGGAGATATTTTAGAGCAGCATGGTCAGTGTACACAATCACTTTTGATCCCACTAAATAAGATCTAAACTTGTCAATGGCATAAACCACTGTAAGCAACTCCTTTTCTGTGGTTGTGTAATTCTTCTGTACGTCATTCAAAACACGGCTAGCATAGTAAATGACGTGCAGAAGCTTGTTATGCCTCTGTCCCAATACTGCACCAATGGCATGGTCACTAGCATCACACATTAGTTCGAATGGTAATGTCCAGTCTGGTGCAAAAATGACAGGTGCTGTGACCAACTTAGCCTTCAGAGTCTCAAAGGCCTGCAAACACCCTGTGTTAAAGACAAATGGTATGTTAGCAGCTAGCAGATTGCTCAGAGGTTTTGCGATTTTTGAAAAATTCTTTATAAACCTCCTATAGAATCCTGCATGCCTCAGAAAGCTTCTAATTGCCTTAACATTGGTGGATGGTGGTAATTTTTCAATTACCTCTACCTTAGCTTGATCCACCTCTATTCCCTTGTTCGAACCACCTCCTTCATGGCGGGATTTAGTCGCCTCTGTGGTTGAACCACTGGCTTAGCATCATCCTCTAATAGGATCTTGTGCATGCATCTGGCTGAGCTAATGCCCTTAAGATCACTTATGGACCACCCAAGGGTTGTCTTGTGTGTCCTTAGCACCTAAATTAGTGCTTTCTCTTCCTGTGGCTCTAAAGCAAAGTATATGATTAGAGGAAAAGTGTCACCTTCTCTCAGAAATGCATATTTTAGGGATGGTGGTAGTGGTTTGAGCTCGGGTTTAGGAGGTTTCTTCTCTTCCTGAGGAGTTTTCAGAAGTTCTTTTATTTCCTCTGGTTCCTCTAGATCAGGCTGAACATCTTTAAAAATGTCCTCTAGCTCTGATTCGAAACTCTCAGTCATATTAACCTCTTCCACCAGAGAGTCAATAATATCAACGTTCATGCAGTCGTTTGGGGTGTCTGGATGCTGCATAGCTTTGACAAAATTCAACTTAAACTCATCCTCATTGACTCTCAGGGTTAATTCCCTTTTTTGGACGTCAATGAGGGTTCGTCCAGTTGCTAGGAAAGGTCTTCCTAGAATGAAAGTTGCACTCTTGTGCTCCTCCATTTCCAGCACTACAAAGTTAGTGGGAAAGGCAAATGGCCCAACCTTGACAATCATGTCCTCAATTATTCCTGATGGGTATTTAATGGAGCCATCAGCAAGTTGAAGATAGATCCGGGTTGGTTTGACCTCTTCAGTCAAACCAAGCTTTCTGATAGTGGATGCAGGGATTAGGTTGATACTTGTCCCAAGATCACATAGAGCTGTCTTGGTACAAGTACCCTCTAATGTGCATGGTATCATAAAGCTCCCAAGATCCTTAAGCTTTTCTGGTAAGCTCTTTAAAATGACTGCACTGCATTCTTCAGTGAGAAAAACTTTTTCAGTTTCTCTCCAATCCTTCTTATGACTTAATATTTGTTTCATGAACTTAGCATAAGATGGTATTTGCTCAAGTGCCTCTGCAAATGGAATCTTTATTTCAAGATTCCTGAGATAGTCTGCAAAACGGGCAAATTGTTTATCCTGTTCCGCTTGGCGGAGTTTCTGAGGATAAGGCATCTTGGCTTTATATTCTTCAACCTTAGTTGCTGCAGGTTTATTTCCTACAGAGGTAGGTTGAGAAGCCTTCTTGAGGTGGTCATTATCAGCACTTGCAGGTGTCTGATCCCTCATTGGCGTTTGAACGCGAGGATAGGGAGATGAATGGGCGTTTAACGCCAGATTCCTACCCTTTTCTGGCCTTTGAACGCCAGAACTGGACATAGATTGGGCGTTTAATGCCAATTTTCACCCTTTTCTGGCATTTGAATGGCAGAGTTATTCCTCTCTGGGATCTTACTATCCTCAGAGGAATTTTGGGTGGCAGGTTGCTCATCCTCTGTCAGCTGTTCTTTTCTTGGCTTTCTGCTGCTTTGAGTTGAGGTATTTAATGTTTTTCCACTTCTTAATTGAACTGCTTGGCACTCTTCTGTTATCTGTTTTGATAACTGCTATTTTGTCTGATTCAATTGTGATTCTATATCATTGTTAGCATTTTTGGTTTCTTGTAGCATCTCCTTAAATTCTGCTAACTGCCTTGTTATAGAAGATAGTTGCTGATTGAGTTCAGCAACTTGTTCCTGAGGACTAAAGTTAGTAGATGCTACCTTAGCCTCTTCTTTCATGGAGGTCATGGAGGTCGAGTACAGATGTTGATTTCTAGCAACTGTATCAATGAGCTCTTAAGCCTCTTCAATTGTCTTTCTCATGTGTATAGATCCACCAGCGAAACACCAAACTTAAAATTTTTCAATCAAAATAGTAAAATAGGACAAGAATTTCGAAAATTATGTCTAAAAGGAAAAAGATTTTGAAAAATTTTATAAAAGATTTTCAAATTTTGAAAATTGAAAATTGAAATTTGAAATAAAATGATTTTGAAAAAGATATGATTTTTTTTTGAAAAATATTTGAATTTTGAAATTTAAAACTAAGATAAGATAAAAATTTTAAAATAAAAATATGAATTTTTAAAGAGAAATTTCGAAAATTTAATTAAAATAAAGGGAAAAGATATTTTTGAATTTAATGAAGAGAGAGAAAAATAATAAAATGACACCAAACTTAGAATTTTTAGATCAAAACAAAGAAAACAAACAAGCAAGCTTTAAATGTCAAGATGAACACCAAGAACACTTTGAAGATCAAGATGAACACCAAGAACAAATTTTAAAAATTTTTAGAAAATAGAAACACAAAGGACACCAAACTTAAAAATTTTTATATTTTGGATACTAATAATTCGAAAATGCACTAGAAAAACAAGAAAAAATACAAAACAAGAAAAACTAAAGATCAAACAAGGAAAATAAACAAGAACAACTTGAAGATTAAGAAAGAACTAAGAACATATAATTCGAAAAATTGAAAGAAAAATAAAATCATGCAATTGACACCAAACTTAAAACATAAAACTAAACTCAAACAGAAGACTAAATTATGAAGTTATCGGTTTTTTTTAACTTTTGGAAATAAATTAGAAAAAAAAAGGATTTTAAAATTTTTAACCAAAAACAATAAGAGAAGACTCAATTTTAGCGACTCTAAACCAAAAAGATAATTTTTTTTCCTAATCTAAGCAACAAAATAAACCGTCAGTTGTCCAAACACGAACAATCCCCGGCAACGGCGCCAAAAACTTAGTGCACGAAATTGTGATTCACACTTTTTACAATTCCGCGCAACTAACCAGCAAGTGCATTGGGTCGTCCAAGTAATACCTTACGTGAGTAAGGGTCGATCCCACGGAGATTGTCGGCTTGAAGCAAGCTATGGTTATTTTGTAATTCTTAGTCAGGAAATTAATAATAAAAATGGTTGGGTTTATGAAGAATAATTAACATAAAATAAATAATACTTGTTATGCAGTAATGGAGAACCGGTTGAGGTTTTGGAGATGCTCTGTCTTCTGAATCTCTGCTTTCCTACTGTCTTCTTCTTCATGCACGCAGGTCTCCTTCCATGGCAAGCTATATGTTGGTGGATCACCGTTGTCAATGGCTACCATCCATCCTCTCAGTGAAAATGGTCCAAATACGCTGTTACCGTACGGCTAATCATCTGTCGGTTCTCACTCATGTTGGAATAAAATCCATTGATTCTTTTGCGTCTATCACTACGACCAACACTCGCGAGTTTGAAGCTCGTTCACAGTCATCCCTTCCCAGATCCTACTCGGAATACCATAGACAAGGTTTAGACTTTTTGGATCTCAAGAATGGCCGCCAATAATTCTAGCCTATACCACGAAGACTCTGATCGTGAACCAGGAGGCTAAGAGATACACACTCAAGCTAATGCAGATAGAATGGAGGTGATTGTCAGGCACGCGTTCATAGGTGAGAATGATGATGAGTGTCACGGATCATCACATTCATCAGGGTGAAGTGCGAGTGAATATCTTAGAATAGAAACAAGCGTGATTGAATGAAAAACAGTAGTAATTGCATTAATTCATCAAAACACAGCAGAGCTCCTCACCCCCAACCATGGGTTTAGAGACTCATGCCGTCAGAAATACAATATGAAGTGAAAAAATGTCATGAGGTACAAAATAAATCTCTAAAAGTAGTTTTTATACTAAAGTAATAACCTAGGTTTACAGAAAATGGGTAAACTAAGAAAGATAGTGCAGAAATCCACTTCCGAGGCCCACTTGGTGTGTGCTTGAGCTGAGCATTGAAGCTTCCATGTGTAGAGACTTTTTTTGGAGTTAAACGCCAAGTTGCTACCTGTTTTTGGCGTTTAACTCCAGTTTTTATGCCAGTTCTGGCGTTTAGCGCCAGAATAGGGTAAAAACTTGGAGAAAGTATGGACTATTATATATTTATGGAAAGCCCTGGATGTCTACTTTCCAACGCAATTGAGAACGCGTCAATTGGGCTTCTATAACTCCAAAAAATCTATTTCGAGTGCAGGGATGTCAGAATCCAACAGCATCTGCAGTCCTTTTTCAGCCTCTGAATCAGATTTTTGCTCAGGTCCCTCAATTTCAGCCAAAAAATACCTGAAATCACAGAAAATAACACAAACTCATAGTAAAGTCCAGAAATTTGAATTTTGCATAAAAACTAATAAAAACATAGTAAAAACTAACTAAATCATACTAAAAACTACCTAAAAACAATGCCAAAAAGCATATAAATTATCCGCTCATCAGGTGTCTCCCACCTAGCACTTTGGTTTATTGTCCTTAAGTTGGACTTATGGAGAGATCTCATCAAACCTCCTTGAAATCCCACCCAAACTTGTATTCTCCAAGGCTTTTGAGGCTCCAAAGCTTGTGCACCAAAATCTTGTTGTGAATTCCTTTCAGTCCATCTAGTTAACAAGCATTTGAAATTCCCAATTCCTATAGCACAATAGCAATAAGACTCACAATGAATGGGTGAGAATTCACAGGATAAAAGGAAACAAAAACCTAAGGTAAAAAGAACAAATAAAATGAACTCCTAAAACTAGCAAAACAAGCAATCAATCAAAAACCAACTATTCACATATTCACATATTAACATATTTACAATCAACCAACAACAAGCAAGCAACATATAAGCTATTTACACTATCCACATATTTACAATAGCCAATAACAAGCACCATTACAACTCCCCGGCAACGGCGCAAAATTTGATGATGAGAACTATTGTTAGTCAAGATTTCACAAAATAGAATTCCATCGTTGAAAGTATAGTCTAGACCAACAATGAATTCTCAAGATCAAATAATAAATTCAATACAAAATAACCGAAATCAAGAGTAATTCAACCTCGGGTCGTCTTCCCTAAGAGTTGCAATTAAGTGTACAATTGTTGGCTATGGGAGAAATGGGTGTTGGATGATAGCAATTTGCAAGAAATTAAAATGCAAGAAAGTAACTTAACATGAAAGAAATTAAATGAAGGCAAGTAAAGGCAATGAAAATGGAAATTGAAAGTTAGAAAGGACTCTTGGCAAGAAGTGGGTAATTAAGGATTCCTATCCTAGTGGTGGACCACAAATATGGTAATTGTATGTGAATTAATCCTAATTAGTCAACCCTACATCGAGGATAAGTCAACCAGGCATAATTAATCTCAATCCCTAAGTCCTAAGTCAACACTAGTGGGTCACTTAGAGTCAAGGGAAACCAAATTAATTAACAACCCTCACACAATGTAGAATGGACATCCACCACTCAAGTTCACCCAAACCACACAATTTCCCAACCAAGAGTGAGAAAAACTAAGCAAAAACCCAACCAAGCATTTTGTCAAACACTTGGTGGGCATGTAAAGAAAGCATGGTAAAATGACAAGAAATAATAAATGCTATAACTACTAAGCATGGAAAATAAAGATAGCAACTCAATAAAGCAATAAATGGCATGAAACATAAAATTACATTGAATGTAAATTAAAGTGACAAGAGTGTGTATAAACATAAAAGACAACTAAAATGAGAAATTAACAAGATAAACAAGGAAATTAAGACAATAGAACAAAGAAAGGTAGAAGAAACTAGATTAAAACAAGAATTAAAAGTAGCAATTGCAAGGAAATTAAACTAAAAACCCTAGGTTCTAGAGAGAAGGGGGAGCTTCTCTCTCTAGAGAGTGAACTACATGACTAAAATCTAACCCTAATTGCTCCCCTCTTTAAATGGAGTGAGGCCTTGCTTAATATAGGAAGAATCAGCATCAAAAATTCCAAAAACTGGGTTTGGAGGCCCAAAAATCGCCCCCAGCGATTTCCATTAAATGAGTCACGCGCTAGAACGTGTGCGGACGCACAGGTGTGTGCGTTGTCCGCACAGGTGTGTGCGTCCACACACATGCTGATTTTCCTCTTGTGCGTATGCATAGGCAGTTGTGCGTATGCACACATGGTTTTGTGGCTTTTGTGCGTACGCACAGGTGTCTGTGCGCACGCACACTCCAATGTGTGCTTCTCCTTTGTTTTCTTCCTATTTTCTCCCTTTGTACATGCTTCCTTCCACTTTTGCTTTGCCAAACTTGCCGCTAGGACCTAAAATCACTCAACAAACGTGTCATGACATCGAATGGCATAAAAGTGGGATAAAAGTGATTAAAATAAGCACAAAATAGCATGTTTTCACATTTGGGCACAATTAAGGGAGAGAACACAAAAGCATGCTATTTGGATGAATAAATGTGGACTTATATGATGAAATCCATTAAAATCAAACCAAAATATATCGGAAAATATGGACTCATCAGTGGCTGTTCGCTCACTGATAAACCACTATTTTATGGTTTATATTGTGTTTAATTGTGTGGTTTTGTCATGATCCTTGCCCACTTATTCATCAATTTAGCATGCAATTAGATTTCCTTCCTAAATTCAGTACATGTTTGAAAATTTCTTCCTAGAGACTTTAATTATTTATTTTTAATTCTCCTTTATTCCATTCGATGCCGTAATCTGTGTGTCAAGTGTTTCAGGCTTTATAGGGCATGAATGGGATGGAGATTGGAGAGGAAGCTAGCAAAAATGGAAGGAACACAAGAATTTGAGGAGATAACCAGCGAGAAGTGACGCGGTTGCATGGCTCACGCGACCGCGCGAAGGAGCACAAATCGCAGTGACGCGGCCGCATGGCTTGCGCGGCCGCACGGATTGGAAAGCGCAAGCGACGCGATAGCGTGGACGACGCGAACGCGTGGAGAGGAAAAAGCGCAAGCGACGCGTCCGCATGGATGACGCGATCGTGTGACATGCGCGATCTGCATAATCTGCAGAATTCGATGGGGGCAATTTTGGACCCTATTTCAGCCCACTTTTCGGCCCGGAACAACAGACTAGAGTCAGAGAATATGCAGAAACAACACAGACATTCATTCAGTAGTTTTAGATCTAGTTTTTCACTCTCTTAGGTTTTTTTCTCTCTAGTTTTTAAAATTTTAATTTTCAATTGGTCTTAGCATTGGAACAGTGAGAAGAGTTATTTCCTCATCAAGACTTCATCATTCTAGTTTGTTCTCTTAACTTGGTTCTATTCTTCCATGTTCTTTATTATGTTCAATTTTGTCATTCAGATACTTTTATGATTATTTAATGCAAGGATTATTTCTTTTTAATTCAATTTCAATTCCAATAATCATGTCTTCTTTTAATTTCCTTTCATGCGCTATGGATTCTTTATTTACAATGTGTGAGTAGTTTCCTTACTTGATGGGGAGTTGAGTAAAAGGAACTCTTGAGTTGGAAGGATTGAAAGAAAAATTTGTAATTGGGTTGAATGTTGGATTGCTATCCTGTCACCGACGTCAATCCCTTTGAACTAAGTGGGTTGCAACTTGTGAACAGATCTGGCATTCCCACTTGTTTGACTTTCCCTTACCTAGTAAAGGATAACCAAACAGAACAAACATTAATTATAAATTAATCTTACAATCACACCATCAATGATAGAGATTCTAACCAATCAATTCCCAGTCAAGGATTTTATTTATATTATTTAAAAATCCTCAATTTAAATTCCAATTTACTTAGCTCAACTTCTTGGAACATCTGATTAATAAAACAGCACACTTTTCTGCAACTCGTTGGGAGACGACCTGGGACTTAAAACTCCCAGTAATTTTAATTTAAACTCTCTGTGACATACTTCTAAATTGATAGGCAGATTTTCGGTGCGTTAAGAACTATACTTGCAACGTAACCATTTTAATAAATTTTTAATTCACCAGCTTCTGCTTCCCATCAATTTTTGGCGCCGTTGCCGGGGAGTTGCAATAGAGTGCTAATTTTATTAATTAGAATTTATTTATTTGCATTTTATTTAATTTTGCTATTATGAGCTGCATGTTTCTTCCGTCAAATGACGCGTTCACTTCCTGATCCGCGCTTGCTAATATTCGATCCTGAAATTGAAAGGACTATTTCACGAATAAGGCGAGAACAACGTAGGTTAGCCCACTCTGAGGGCGGATCTGAAAGTGAATCTGAAGAAGAAACCAGCCCCCGTTCTACTGATTCGGTTGTTTTACGTGCAGAAAACATGGCAGCTAGAAGAGTTACCATTCAGGAGGAAGCAGCTCCTGATTTTATAATGCAACCGTTTCAAGCGCATCATCCAGCGGTAGCTATGGATTTTGAAATAAAGACCGCACTGCTAAACTTGATGCCCAAGTTTCATGGCCTACCTGCTCAAGAGCCTATCAAGCACTTGAGAGATTTCTAGACAGCCTGTTCTACTGTCAGGCATGATGGCACTGATGAAACTTCAATTTTGCTGAAAGCTTTCCCGTTTTCTCTCGAGGGAACAGCAAGAGAGTGGTACTACACTCAACCTCTAGCAAATGTATCCAACTGGGATACACTCAGAAAGGAGTTTCTGGAGAAATTCTTTCCATCTGAAGTTACTGATAAACTGAGGAAGGATATCTCTACAATTGTTCAGGATGACAATGAGACTCTCTTTGAATACTGGGAGCGCTTCAATAATCTTCTGGAAGCATGCCCCCACCACATGATTGACAAGATCGTGCTACTCAGCTATATCACACAAGATATGAGGCCCCAAGATAAGACCACATTGGAAAGTGCCAGCAATGGGTCAATGAAGAAGTACAAGACCACTGATGAAGCTTGGCAATTGATCAGTGATTTAGCTGAATCTACTCGGAACCACAGACAGAAGCAAGGCCGTTCAAAATCCGTTGCAGAAGTGTCTTCTGGCATAGAGACTGCTGCTCTAAATCGAAGCATCTGTGAGATGACCAACCTGCTGAAGCAAATGCAGTTAAATCAACAAGCTCAGCAAACTCAACCGCAGCAAAACCAACAACTAGTTCCACAAAGAATTTGCAGAATTTGTGCTGATTACAGCCATTACACTGATGAATGCCCGTAGCTCCAACAAGAAGACAACATGGTGGCATCCACCCAAAACTTCTATGACCGCCCCAACCAAGGGTACAATCAAAGTGGAAATAATAACCATGGATGGCAGGACAATTCAAACCAGAATTGGAGGGACAACAATAATAGGGGAGGCAGAGATAATCAGGGAAATCAGAGGTGGAATAATAACAACAACTGGCAGCAAAATCAACTTTACCGAGCACCTCACCTGAGGCAAAACCAAGGACCACCGAACAATCAGCAGCAAACCTCTCAATTTACTCATTCTTCTGTATCTTCTAATGAAGATTTATTACAAGCTTTTGAGAAAAGACAACTGGCCATGGAAAATACCATCGTGAACAGTATTAACACTGATGCACGGAAAACATGTCTCACAACAAATCTCCCTTCGGCAAGTGTACTGAATTGTCGTCAAGTAAAACTCACAATAGAGTGAGGTCGAATCCCACAAAGATTAACGGATTAAGCAATCAATGGTTAATTGATTATCCTAGTTAGACGATTCAGATTTGGATGATGAGTAATAAGGAAATGTAAATTGATAGAAAAGTAAAGAAAGCAGAAAAGTAAAATGGCAAGAAAAGTAAATGTAAGAACTAAAAATAAAATGAACATTGGGATCAAGAGATATTGCAATCCTCCGGATCAAGTTCATTCTCATCTCTTCCTCAATCAATGCACTCATTGATCTCCTTGGCAATCTTAATTGATCGAATTACAATTTCTTGTAATTCAATCTCTCAAATCTTGATCAATAGCCAATTCCTTGGTCAATTGCTCATGAGAAGAGATGAAGTATGGTCACTGATTATACCACATGCATTTCCCAAATCAAGTGTTGGAAGGATTATAGTCACATATCCATCCACACCTAATTTGGTCCAGCATGAGAAAGCATTTTTAGCTTGACCTCTTCATTCCTCTTTCAAGGTTCAGAAGAGATCCAAGTATGAATAGTTTCTTTTCCAAGATAACTACCCAATTGGATGAAGATCGAAAGCTCTCTAGTAAAATCAAGAGAAAAGAAAGAAGAAGAAGAATAAGAACTATACTTAATCCATTGAATCACAATAGAGCTCTCTAACCCAATGAAAAGATTTAGTTGATCATTGCTCTACAAAAATAGAAAAGAAAGAAAGTGCAGAAAAGTAAAGATGAAGATAAAAACTGAAAATAAAACTTCAAATTCATAAATGAAAATTACAACTAAAAGAAAGAGAAGGAAAAGTGTGTGAGGGGAGGGAGTTCGAAGACCCCTCTTCAATCCCCCATTCCATAATTCAGTTCCCCCCTTTCTGGGCTTCCCTTCAATGTAAAGACTAAGGCCTTTATATAGGCTCTCCTAAATTACAAAATGAAATTAAAAGCAAATTACAATTAAATGAAAATTCCTATTCTAGATGCTTCTTGTGGCCTTGATTGGTTGACAATTGTGGGCCTGCTTGCTTGAGCTTGGAAGTGGACTTGAGAGAGAAGTGAGTTAAGTTGAGGTCCAGGTGCTAAAGTTAGTGCTAAAGTTAGCCACACTAACGCTACAAGTGTGGCGTTAGTGCTAAAGTTATTGTGGCTAACGTTGCACTTGCTGCCCAGTTGGTGTTTTTGGGGCTTAAAAGATGCCTCTTGTTTGTGCTCAAATTTCATGCTCACTATAGAGTATTATATATCGTTGGAAAGCTCTGAATGTCAGCTTTCTAACGCAACTCGAATCACCTCAATTGGACCTCTGTAGATCAAGTTATGCTTCTTTGAAGTGGACATGGTCGCTGGCATATATGCCAACGTTACTGGAAATGTTGATTGCCAATAACGCTAGCGATTTCCCATTTCTGAAGCTCAAACTTAGTGTCCACCCCATACTATTATATATCGTTGGAAAGCCCTGGATGTCTACTTTCCAATGCTTTTAGAAGCGCATCATATGGAGCTCTACAACTCGAGTTATACTTCTTGGAAGGTGAAGAGGTCAGTTGGCCTAAATACAGGCTGATACCATGTTCATCATTGCACTTTTGGGGCAGGTTTTCTCCCTCAAATTTAGTGTCAACCATGTAGTGCCATATATGCTTGGAAAGCTCTGGAATCCTACTTTCCAATGCCACTGGAATCACCTCATTTGGAGCTTTATGGCTCAAGTTATGCGTGTTTGAAGAAGGCATGGTCAGGATGCCAGGTGGGACTTTTGCCCACGTTAACTACCACGTTAACTAAGTTAACTAAGTTAACGTGGGAGTTAACGTGGCTTGTTGGGGGTTTGTGAGTTCACTCCAACGTTAGTGAGAATGTTTGGTGTTACTAACGTTGTCGATCACCACCTTTCTCCACGTTAGCTTCCACGTTATCTAAGTTAACGTGGGAGTTAACGTGGCTTTGTTGTAACTTGGGCCAACATTAGTGACAATGTTGAATGTCACTAACGTTGGCTTTCCCCCTTTCCTCTTAACGTTAGAGGCCACGTTAACTAAGTTATCGTGGCAACTAATGTGCCCACTTATGAGCTTGGTCTAACGTTAGTGATAATGTTAAGTGTCACTAACGTTGGCTCCATTTCCTTTCTTCAAAGTTAATGCCACTAACTTTTCCCACTAACGTTGGGGCTTTCCTTCCTTCCATGTTAGTGCCTACGTTAGTGTAACTAACGTGGCTCTTCTCTTATTCTTTTGGCCTGAAATCAATCAAACAAAGTGCATCAAAGTCTTAATCATGGATCATGCATCATCCAATTTATCATATAATTCATGCAAAATCCTGATGAAATCATGTAAAATGCACAATGTATGCTTGAATCAAGATGTAAGTGAATATCCACCAAAAACTAGCTTATTTCCTAAGAAAATGCATGAAACTACCTTAAAAACAGTAAAGAAAAGGTCAGTGAAACTGGCCAAGATGCCCTGGTATCACAACACCAAACTTAAAGCTTGCTTGTCCCTAAGCAAGTACTGGAACAAGAGAATGATGAATGGAATGCCAAGAGAAATGAGTCATTCTTGTGGAAGTCATGTCACTGATTTTATGGTGGTTTCATCCATAGCAACTTAGGTTCATTCCTTTACTGGCTTTCAGACCTTTATCATGTCCTAAAATACTCACTGTGATTGCATCCCATGAGACTTTTATTCATTGATCCTTTTGTTGTCATTTCAGGGCTTATTTTTGTTCTTAAGCTAAGTGTTCTGTAAGGGGGCAACTCTTTAAAATAAGCTTTCAGCCAACACTCCCGAACGAGTTGGTTCAAGGTGCTAGGTGTTGAAGCACCCCTAAGGACTTACTTGCTCAAGTCTCTCCCCCATACATACACACCACAGGCACATAGTTTATTTATTTTCTTTTCTTGAGACCTTGGTATCCAGCACCTCTTTGGGTTACTAAATGCTCTGTAGTGAGGGTTACTCTTGATAGTGGACTTTCAGCTGATAATCCCGAGTTAGTTAACCCAAGTTACCAAGGGATAAGGCACCCCTAAGAGCTTATTCATCCAAGTAGATCCCTCACACAGGAGCACCACAGACACATGCCTCAAGATTAAAACCATTGGTGCCTAGCCTTATTGCTTACTCTTTTTCTTTTATTTTTCAACCTTTATTGTTTTTTCCCTTTTTCTTATTAGGATCTTATTATTTAGCTAGTCTCATGGGGTGTGTTCAAAGCATATGATTCAGGACAGATAGTTGTCTTCCCACCTTGTGGTTGAACTAACTTAGCTAACTTATGACTACACCATAAACTCATGAACTTACTCCATAGTATGAACTCTACTCTGGTCTTTAAAAATACTCATTCTCTTTTCATTTGATTCAAATGGGACAAGCATACTAGTAAGCAAAGTAAGGATGCAGTAATGACATTCAGACTAGAAAACACAGCCTTAATCAATAAAAAGTTTAAAAGACAGAATTGACATGCTTATTCACAAGGAGAAAGCACACATACATACAAAGAACATAGAAGACAATCATGCAAATTAAAGTGCTGGAAATAAGTAAGAGGAGAAAGGAACTTTACCACCTTGTATTTTATCTTCCTTGTTGTTGCCCTTTTTCTCCTATTCTTCCCCTTCCCACACCAGACATAGAATGATTGCTTATACTCAAACAACAATTAAAATAGTGGTGACGGGGTTTATGATGGATCATGAATGTCTTAAAATAAAGTGTGAGTATGCATGTGTTTCAGCAAGCAAGGTTAAGGATACAATAAAGACACAAGAGATACAAACAGAGACATTTTGATTGCATTAATAAGTGGTGTTGGCATGGTACTTTGCATGAAAGTTAAGTGGCAACACCAAACTTAGTGTGCCACTGTCAATCTAGAATGTTGCAAGTACCCAGTGAAGATTGAAATTCAAATTGTTGCATGGCAACACCAAACTTAGAGTGCAATCATATGCCAAATTATTGAAAGTAAACTAAGCAAAGCAAGGAAATGTTACCTACGGTTGGGTTGCCTCCCAACAAGTGCTCTTTTAATGTCATTAGCTTGACAAGTTGTTCACGACTTTCTTCCTCTTCTTCCAGTTTGTTAAGAGGAATGACCTCAAGAGGAAAGAGGAGCCAGTTAATGCCCCTTGTTTTGAGTGCCTCTCCCCAGCAAGCCTTCTTCTGTTGTTAGCTTGTGTAAACTTGCTTGTTGGGGTAGGGTTGGGATGGCTTTTAGTTGACCTCTTCTTCTTCATGGATATTGTCCTTCTTTTCTTAGTCACCATCCTTTTGTTAGTGTTCATGTTGATTGCCTTTACCACCTTGATTTCAGGATTTGGGTATTGTATGATGGGTGGAGCATCCTCTTCATCAAGAACTTCTTGAATTGGTGGTTCAATGAACTCACCTTCTATGCAACTCTCTATTTCATTGGAGTGTGGGCTCTCTTGATTGACTTCCTCATTTGTTCTTGACCTTTGAATGAACTCCTCTGTTTATGGAGAGAGTGAAGTGGTCTCTCTTTGTGCTCTCAGCTCTTCAATGAATTGTTCTTCAGAATAGAGTTGTGCATTCTGTCTGATTAGTGATCAATTTCACCAAAATATGGACCACTTTGTGACCCTGGGAAGCACCCCATTTCATGTTCTTGATACTCCCACCCACCATGAGCATAGTAAAGTGAATTATTCTGTGGTGGTTGAGAGTTTCCCATGAAATTTGATTGACTAAAATATTATGGATGCTCCTTTCTTTCCTGCAGAAAGCTCTGTCTCAAACAATAATCACCAAAAGAAATTGGAATCTCCATTGTCACAGATTAGGTAATTCCCAGTGAGGCAATATCACAAACAGTTAGTTAGCACAAGAAAATAAGAAACAAAAGAAAACAAAGACAAAAGAAAAGTGTCTAATCTAGTAAATCAATCAACCGGTAGTTTGTTAATCACGATTAATCCCCGGCAACGGCGCCATAAACTTGATGCACGGAAAACTTGTCTCACAACAAATCTCCCTTCGGCAAGTGTACCGAATTGTCGTCAAGTAAAACTCACAATAGAGTGAGGTCGAATCCCACAGAGATTAACGGATTAAGCAATCAATGGTTAATTGATTATCCTAGTTAGACGATTCAGATTTGGATGATAAGCAACAAGGAAATGTAAATTGATAGAAAAGTAAAGAAAGCAGAAAAGTAAAATAGCAAGAAAAGTAAATGTAAGAACTAAAAATAAAATGAACATTGGGATCAAGAGATATTGCAATCCTTCGGATCAAGTTCATTCGAAGACCCCTCTTCAATCCCCCATTCCAGAATTCAGTTCCCCCCTTTCCGGGCTTCCCTTCAATGTAAAGACTAAGGCCTTTATATAGGCTCTCCTAAATTACAAAATGAAATTAAAAGCAAATTACAATTAAATGAAAATTCCTATTCTAGATGCTTCTTGTGGCCTTGATTGGTTGACAATTGTGGCCCTGCTTGCTTGAGCTTGGAAGTGGACTTGAGAGAGAAGTGAGTTAAGTTGAGGTCCAGGTGCTAAAGTTAGTGCTAAAGTTAGCCACACTAACGCTACAAGTGTGGCGTTAGTGCTAAAGTTATTGTGGCTAACGTTGCACTTACTGCCCAGTTGGTGTTTTTGGGGCTTAAAAGATGCCTCTTATTTGTGCTCAAATTTCATGCCCACTATTAAGTGTATTATATATCGTTGGAAAGCTCTGAATGTCAGCTTTCTAACGCAACTCGAATCATCTCAATTGGACCTCTGTAGATCAAGTTATGCTCCTTTGAAGTGGACATGGTCGCTGGCATATATGCCAACGTTACTGGAAATGTTGATTGCCAATAACACTAGCGATTTCCCGTTTCTGAAGCTCAAACTTAGTGTCCACCCCATACTATTATATATCGTTGGAAATCCCTGGATGTCTACTTTCCAATGCTTTTAGAAGTGCATCATTTGGAGCTCTACAACTCGAGTTATACTTCTTGGAAGGTGAAGATGTCAGTTGGCCTAAATACATGCTGATACCATGTTCATCATTGCACTTTCGGGGCAGGTTTTCTCCCTCAAATTTAGTGTCAACCATGTAGTTCCATATATGCTTGGAAAGCTCTGGAATCCTACTTTCCAATGCCACTGGAATCACCTCATTTGGAGCTTTGTGGCTCAAGTTATGCGTGTTTGAAGAAGGCATGGTCAGGCTGCCAGGTGGGACTTTTGCCCACGTTAACTACCACGTTAACTAAGTTAACGTGGGAGTTAACGTGGCTTGTTGGGGGTTTGTGAGTTCACTCCAACGTTAGTGAGAATGTTTGGTGTTACTAACGTTGTCGATCACCACCTTTCTCCACGTTAGCTTCCACGTTAACTAAGTTAACGTGGGAGTTAACGTGGCTTTGTTGTAACTTGGGCCAACGTTAGTGACAATGTTGAATGTCACTAACGTTGGCTTTCCCCCTTTCCTCTTAACGTTAGAGGCCACGTTAACTAAGTTATCGTGGCAACTAACGTGCCCACTTATGAGCTTGGTCCAACGTTAGTGATAATGTTAAGTGTCACTAACGTTGGCTTCATTTCCTTTCTTCAAAGTTAATGCCACTAACTTTTCCCACTAACGTTGGGGCTTTCCTTCCTTCCACGTTAGTGCCTACGTTAGTGTAACTAACGTAGCCACTAACGTGGCTCTTCTCTTCTTCTTTTGGCCTGAAATCAATCAAACAAAGTGCATTAAAGTCTTGCTCTTAATCATGGATCATGCATCATCCAATTTATCATATAATTCATGCAAAATCCTGATGAAATCATGTAAAATGCACAATGTATGCTTGAATCAAGATGTAAGTGAATATCCACCCAAAACTAGCTTATTTCCTAAGAAAATGCATGAAACTACCTTAAAAACAGTAAAGAAAAGGTCAGTGAAACTGGCCAAGATGCCCTGGCATCAAACGCCAGTCTGAATGGTTTCACCTCTACTCTCCAAGCTCTTATGACACAACTTGGTTCAGCACAAAATTCCAATAACCAACCTTCAAGCACCACTGGAATCCCCTCTCAACCATTACCCAATCCAAAGGGAGGCATTAATGTCATCACCCTGAGGTCCGGAACTACACTGCAGGAGAGGAATCAAGAGGAACCAAGCTCACCAGAATACGCCTCAGCTGAAGAGGTGGTAGAAATCGAAGATGTTGAAGAGGAAGAGGACATACAGGACATAGCTGAAGAAGAGATAGCTCAACCACAGGAAGAAGCACAAAAAGGCGCAGGCACCACAGAAAACACTACTCCCATTCCATTTCCACAACTTGCAAGGAAGCCCAGGAAGCAGGATTTAGGAGCATGTGTTAGTATAATGCCTTTGTCTATATATGATGTTTTAAGGCTCCCTCCCTTAAAAAGGTCGGCAGCTCGTTTTGTGTTAGCAGATAAAAGCATTATTACAGTGGTTAGAGTTGCTGAAGATGTTTTGGTGAACATTAAAGGGCTCACATTTCCCACTGATTTTTATATCTTGGAGATGCCCCATAATGATTCAGATAAGCCATCATCAATCCTACTTGGAAGACCATTCCTGAAGACATCAAAATTCAAATTGGATGCTTTTTCAGGAACATACTCCTTTGAAATAGATGGCCGCATAGTGATCTTCAATCTGAATGGAGTCATTGACAACCCCCCAGAAGATCGTTCTATCTTCCAGTGTGATGTCATAGACGAGAGTGTGGCTGAAGTTCAAAAAGAAGAGTTTGAAGAGAGGCACACTGGACAAGGTCCGAGTGTGGGGACCCTCTTAACTAACAATGAGGACACTTCGCCATTTTCGCAACCCCCAGATAATCTAGAGCCTGCCCATGATCAAAAGTTTGAATTGAAACCTCTCCCTCCACATCTCAAATATGCTTATCTTGAGGATGATCAGAAGCTTCCGGTTATTATTGCAAGGGAACTGACTTCTCAACAAGAAGAGCAGTTACTTGATGTACTGAGGAAGCATAAGAAGGCAATTGGGTGGAGTTTGGCAGACATAGTGGGAATCAACCCTCAAGTATGCGAGCACAGAATATTTTTAGAAGAGGGAGCAAGACCTGTCTGTCAACCCCAGAGAAGATTGAATCCCACCATCTTGGAAGTTGTCAAAAAGGAAGTGACCAGACTATTGGAGGCCGGTATCATATATCCCATTTCAGACAGTGAATGGGTAAGTCCAGTACAAGTAGTGCCCAAGAAGTCCAGAGTCACTACCGTGAAGAATGAGCATGGAGATCTCATAGCAACTAGAGTTCAGAATGCTTGGAGAGTCTGCATTGATTACCAGCGTCTCAACCAAGCTACCCGTAAGGATCACTACCCACTTCCATTCATTGATCAAATGCTGGATCGCCTGTCAGGTAAATCACATTATTGCTTTCTAGATGGTTACACAGGTTATTTCCAGATTCATATAGCCCCTGAGGATCAGGAAAAGACTACTTTTACATGTCCTTTTGGGACTTATGCTTATAAGAGAATGCCCTTTGGCTTGTGAAATGCACCAGCCACCTTTCCAAAGGTGCATGATGAGTCTTTTCTCTGATCTTATTGAGGACTGTATGGAGGTTTTTATGGACGATTTTAGTGTTTATGGTGATTCTTTTAACCTTTGCTTAGATGGATTATCTAGAGTATTAGATAGATGTGTTAAGACAAACCTTGTACTGAATTTCGAAAAATGCCACTTTATGGTAAAGCAAGGAATTGTATTAGGACATGTGGTATCTAATAATGGCATTTCTGTAGACCCAGCAAAGGTGAATGTTATTTCTAGTTTACCTTACCCCTCTTCTGTGAGGGAAGTCCGTTCGTTCCTTGGCCATGCAGGTTTCTACAGGAGATTTATTAAAGACTTTAGTAAGGTGGCACTTCCCTTATCCAGATTACTGCAGAAGGACATTGAGTTCGAGTTCAGTGAAGATTGTAAACAAGCATTTGATAAGCTGAAGACTGCTCTAACTCAAGCCCCAATTGTGAGAGGACCCGACCGGAGCCAGCCGTTTGAAATCATGTGCGATGCTTCCAACCATGCAGTAGGAGCAGCGCTGGCTCAGCATGAAGGTAAGGACCCTTTTGCTATTGCCTATGCGTCTAAGACTTTAGAGACTGCCCAGTCTAATTATACTACTACTGAGAAAGAGCTACTTGCTATTGTTTTCGCTCTGGATAAATTCCGAGCTTATTTACTTGGTACTAGAGTAGTAGTGTATTTGGACCATGCAGCTCTAAAGTATTTATTAGCTAAAAAGGAATCCAAACCAAGACTTATACATTGGATACTGCTGTTACAAGAATTTGATTTAGAAATAAAGGATAGGAGTGGTAATCAAAATTTAGTAGCAGACCACTTAAGTCACCTTGAACATATTAAGGATTATTCTACTCCTATAGATGATAATTTTCCTTTTGACAACCTGCAAGCAGTATCTGAGGTAGTCCCTTGGTATGCACCTGTTGCTAATTATTTAGTTAGCCGCACATTTCCTCCACATTTCTCTAAACATCAAAGAGACAAGCTGAAAAGCGAGTCTAAATATTACATATGGGATGACCCATATTTATGGAGATGTGGTGCTGACCAGATAATTAGACGTTGTGTACCTCAATCAGAATTCCAGTCCATTTTAGAGGCCTGTCACTCATCTGAGAGCGGAGGACACTTTGGCCCTCAAAGAACAGCTAGAAAGATCTTAGACTGCGGATTCTGGTGGCCTACTCTTTTTAGAGATGCCGCTGCTTTCTGACGCACACTCATGCGATCGCGTGACCCACGCGATCGCGCCACCCAATTTTGGCAATTAAAATGAATCGAACAGAGAGTTGTGCTGGAGCGAGGCTGCACTTGCGCCAGCAGCGCAACACAGATCACGCGATCGCGTGACCGACGCGATCACGTCCCCATCCCTGAAGCATCCCCACGCGAACGCATGCCCCAGGCGGCCGCGTCGCATGCGCCGCACAGCTAAACCCCAATTGCCAAATTATCTTATCTTTCTTTCCTCTAAATCCTAATTTTTCTTTTCCCTCCTTCTTTCTTCTTTTCCCCCTTCCCCTTTCTATCTCACTCACTCTCTCTCTCTCTCCTCCGTTAACAAGGTTTTACCTTCTTCTTCCTTCTTCTCTTTTCTATCATTCTTATTCTATTATGTATATATATTATTATTTTCTTTTTCTTTTCTTTTTTTTTCTTTTCAAACTTTTATTTTTCTTCTTCTTCTTTTCCTTTTACATGGTGTTAGAAACCTTTTGAGTCATCATCCCCCATTATATGCCTGTGGATTGTTGCAAATTGTTTGACAATTATTTTCCTCCTATTTAAGGGATTGCTTGCATGTTTATCTTCATATTTTCTATACCCTATTCACCATGCATGCTATATGTTTGTGAAAAAGCTCATGTGGCATTATGCACTTCTCTATGTTGCTATACTATTCAATGCTTGCTTTTCACAACTTTTCCTTATTATTTTATTAATTAGATTTAATTGTCAATACAAACGTGATAGTTTGTTACAAATGGTAATCTAAACTGGACATTGAATGTTTGATATATGCTACTCATGCCTTTGCCAGCATGCCAATAAACCTCTTGCATTCCATTGTCCTACATGCACTTGCTATATTTCCATTGATGAGTTTTTCACATGTAATCCGGACCATGTGTTAATGCCATTTATCTTTATTGTGCATTGACTATCACTTACAATACCCTCTTCCTTGCTTTATCTCTTTGAATTTAATTTCCTTCCTCTTCCCTTCTTTCAGGATGGCCACCAAGAAAGGAAAAGAGAAAGCTACTTCCAAACCACTAACAAGAAGAGGAACTAAAAGAGCATTAGTGGCAGAGCCTTCTTCAACCACAGTCAAGCCCTCAACAAAAAGAGTTAAGAGGATAATAAAGGTGGACGACAAGGAGAAAGCTTTTCCAGCAAAGGACACTGCGCGATTTTCCAATCACTACTGTGAGCAGATGTTCCCTATCCTAGCAGAAAGGAACTATAACAATGAATACCTTCTTATCCTCCCATCCAATATTGCCGCCTTTGTTGAGCCGCAAATTGAGCGAAGACAATGGGGTTTCTTACGGAGACAGCCGAGGCAGGTCAATCTCTCTTGGGTAGTTGAGTTCTACTCTAACTTCTACACGCCGACCCTGCAGTCTGTTTATGTCCGGCAGAAGCAAGTTCCCATCACAGAAGAGGCCATTCAGCAAGTTTTGAGTCTTCCCCCTATTCCAGCAGAAATGGACGCTTTTCAAGAAGCCACCCTTAAGCGCCAGAGATACCAATTTGACTGGGACTCCGTTCTCAGAGTCATTGCATTACCTGGCAGCCGTTGGATCTACGGATACCACCGTACCCACCCTAAGGGTATCTTGGCTTCCGCACTTACCTTGGAGGCTCGCGTATGGGCACAAATCATGTCCCATTACGTCTTTCCGAGCACTCATGAGTCCTCCTTCACTGCAGACATGGCTGTTCTACTATGGTGTATCCTTACAGACCAACCTCTGAATCTCTCAAGACACATCCGGAATGCTATGGAGCATGTACAAATCGCGGGCAACCTACCTTTTCCCGCCCTGGTCTCAGATCTTGTCTCAACAGCCGGAGTCTCCTACAGGGCTGGAGACACCAAAGCCATGCTTCCACAAGATGATCAATATGTCCCTAACGGGAAATACCTCAGACTTTCAGCAGCCACTACAAGCCAGCCTACTGAGCCAGTTGAAGATATTCCTTCTTCAACACCACAAGCATCTACCACTGAGAAATTGCTCCAACAGTTACTTGAAAAGTTGGATCGGCATGAACAGAAAGCTAAGATGAGAGAGCGCCATAACAAGTGCCGATTCACATACCTCAAGGAGATGATCATGGGCAAATTCAAGGACTCAGACACTCCGGACTCCACTTCTTTTACCAGCACCGGGAGCCATGATGGTCCCGACTGTGGAGATACTGCTACCAGCCCACCCCTATTCCTGACAGATGGCACCGAGGACGGTGCAAAGCCTTAAGTGTGGGGAGGTCGGTCAGTACCTGACTTCCGGAGGTAAATTCTCTTCTCTGGCACCAATAATTAGGATATTTTAGTTAGATTTTCTTTCTTTTATAGAATAAAATAAATTGCATAGGTTAGAATAGTTGCATGCATGTTCTACTTGATTGAAAAGACAATAAGTTTCTTTTAAAAATCTATCATTGGAGTAAAATGTCACTAATTTTTCAAAATTTTTATGATAAATCTGCTTGAGTTGTATTTGGAACATGATGTTTGAGCTAAAGAACACACAACCTGTGAAAGATTTGAGCCTTTATGTATGGTTACATTATTTAACCATAATTATTTTATTCTTGTGTGTTTACTTCTCTATGATTGTAATCTATATTTTGTTTTATCTTATATGTCCGATATTTATTATATTTACATACTTGCACATGATTGAGGCCATTATTTGTTTAAACTCACTTATCCAAATCAAGCCTACCCTTTTCAATTACCTTTGTTAACCACTTTGAGCCTTTAAAACCCCATTTGTTCTATATTTTACCACATTACTAACCTTAAGCTGAAAAACAATTGCATATCCCAAAATTGAATCTTTAGTTAGCTTAAGATAGAATTGTGTGTGCTAATTAAGCATGGAAAATTGTGGGAACAAAAGTTATTGAGGGAATGTGTCATGAAAATTTAAAAGGAATTTGGATACCTATTCATGTGAAACTATAAGAATCAAAAATCTATGTGCATTGATAAGCTTTGTTCATTTTAAATTCAAATAATAATAATAATAATAATAATAATAATAATAACAATAAATAAATAAATAAATAAGGGGACAAAATTACCCCAATGTTAAATTCAGAATTCAAAGATCAATGCACATATGATAGAATTAAAATACAAAGTTGAAACATGAGTATGGGTTGAAAAAGGGAATTATGGGTAGCTAAGCATGAATTTAAAAGTATATAGAATATATGTATATTAGGTGAGAGCTTAGGTCAATTAAAAATTCAATTTATAAAGCTCACTTAGCCATATGTATATCCTTACCTGCACCTTGGCCCCATTACAACCCTGAAAAGACCTCATGATGTTTGCATTGGTATATTAACTGTTGTTGATTGGTTAGGAGAAAAACAAAAGTTAGAAAACATGACTAGAGAAGAATAGACTGATCACCCTATACACTAGAGATTAGAGCGTACATACATTATCAGTGAGGGTTCAATGCTTGAATTTTCATGTTTCCTGCTTTCATAAGCTATCTTCTTGCACTTTTATCGGTTTTATTGTATAATGATAAAATTAGTGGAATTTGATTTGTAACTGTTTTGAAGAGCTTATTTACTTTTGATCAAGTGGACAATAATCATATAGTTGCATTTATTTATATATGTAGGGTTGCATTGCATTTCATGAGTTTCTACATGTTCATACTTATTTCCTTGTCTCCCTCAATTTAGCATGAGGACATGCTAATGTTTAAGTGTGGGGAGGTTGATAAACCACTATTTTATGGTTTATATTGTGTTTAATTGTGTGGTTTTGTCATGATCCTTGCCCACTTATTCATCAATTTAGCATGCAATTAGATTTCCTTCCTAAATTCAGTACATGTTTGAAAATTGCTTCCTAGAGACTTTAATTATTTATTTTTAATTCTCCTTTATTCCATTCGATGCCGTAATCTGTGTGTCAAGTGTTTCAGGCTTTATAGGGCATGAATGAGATGGAGATTGGAGAGGAAGCTAGCAAAAATAGAAGGAACACAAGAATTTGAGGAGATAACCAGCGAGAAGTGACGGGGTCGCATGGCTCACGCGACCGCGCGAAGGAGCACAAATTGCAGTGACGCGGCCGCATGGCTTGCACAGCCGAGCGGATTGGAAAGCGCAAGCGACGCGGTAGCGTGGACGACGCGAACGCGTGGAGAGGAAAAATTGCAAGCGACGCGTCCGCATGGATGACGCGATCGCGTGACATGCGCAATCTGCATAATCTGCAGAATTCGATGGGGGTGATTTTGGACCCTATTTCGGCCCAGTTTTCGGCCTTGAACAGCAGACTAGAGTCAGAGAATATGCAGAAACAACACAGACATTCATTCAGTAGTTTTAGATCTAGTTTTTCACTCTCTTAGGTTTTTTTCTCTCTAGTTTTTAGAATTTTAATTTTCAATTGGTCTTAGCATTGGAACAGTGAGAAGAGTTATTTCCTCATCAAGACTTCATCATTCTAGTTTGTTCTCTTAACTTGGTTCTATTCTTCCATGTTCTTTATTATGTTCAATTTTGTCATTCAGATACTTTTATGATTATTTAATGCAAGGATTATTTCTTTTTAATTCAATTTCAATTCCAATAATCATGTCTTCTTTTAATTTCCTTTCATGCGCTATGGATTCTTTATTTACAATGTGTGAGTAGTTTCCTTACTTGATGGGGAGTTGATTAAAAGGAACTCTTGAGTTGGAAGGATTGAAAGAAAAATTTGTAATTGGGTTGAATGTTGGATTGCTATCCTGTCACCGACGCTAATCCCTTTGAACTAAGTGGGTTGCAACTTGTGAACAGATCTGGCATTCCTACTTGTTTGACTTTCCCTTACCTAGTAAAGGATAACCAAACAGAACAACCATTAATTATAAATTAATCTTACAATCACACCATCAATGATAGAGATTCTAACCAATCAATTCCCAATCAAGGCTTTTATTTATATTATTTAAAAATCCTAAATTTAAATTCCAATTTACTTAGCTCAACTTCTTGGAACATCTGATTAATAAAATAGCACACTTTTCTGCAACTCGTTGGGAGACGACCTGGGACTTAAAACTCCTAGTAATTTTAATTTAAACTCTCTGTGACATACTTCTAAATTGATAGGCAGATTTTCGGTGCGTTAAGAACTATACTTGCAACGTAACCATTTTAATAAATTTTTAATTCACCAGCTTCTGCTTCCCATCACTCACCTCCAAAATGTCCTCCATAATCTGAGCCGTGGCAATGCCATAAGATTTTTCTGTGCTTCTTCTTCAGATACACAGCGGCGGATTATACCATTCGAGCATCTTTTGAAAAGATACGGTTCGTCCCACAAGTAGTACTTTGAATCATGTATGAGTTTTCAAGCTTGCTATCTACTGTATTCCTTGGGAATGAACCTTATGGCCTTGTAATTTGCAATGTCTGCAAACCAAGGTGCTATCCAGATTGCAAATAGTTGCTCATCAGGAAAGGTTTCAGATACCTCAGTAGAAGGAGGAGATGTTCCTGCTACTGGTTCAATCCGAGACAAGTGATCAGCCACCTAATTTTCTGATCCCTTTCTGTGTCTGATTTCTATATCAATCTCTTGTAGGAGTAGCACCCATCTTATTAGCCTTGGCTTTGAATCCTGCTTGGTGAGGAGATATTTGAGAGCAACATGGTCAGTGTAGATAATGACCTTAGATCCTATTAAATAAGATCTGAACTTGTCAATGGCGTAAACCACTGCAAGTAATTCCTTTTCTGTGGTGGTGTAATTCCTTTGTGCGTCATTTAGAACACAGCTTACGTAATAAATGACAAGTAGGAGCTTATCATGTCTCTGTCCCAGGACTGCGCCAATGGTATAGTTACTGGCATCACACATCAGTTTGAAAAGTAAGGCCCAGTTGGGTACAGAAATGATGGGTACAGTGATAAGCTTGGCTTTTAGAGTTTCGAAGGCCTGCAGGCACTCCTTGTCAAAGACGAAAGGAGTGTCAGTGACCAAGAGATTGCACAGAGGTTTTGCAATCTTAGAGAAATCTTTTATTAACCTCCTGTAAAATCCTGCATATCCTAGGAAACTTCGGATTGCCTTAACATTGGTGGGTGGTGGTAATCGTTCAATTACTTCCACTTTAGCTTGATTCACCTCTATTCCCTTGTTTGAAATCCAATGTCCAAGAACAATTCCTTTAGTTACCATGAAATGGAATTTTCCCAAGTTTAAAACCAGATTTGTTTCTTGGCATCATTTTAGAACTAAGGCCAAATGGTCAAGGCAGGAGTCAAAAGAATCTCCAAAGACAGAGAAGTCATCCATGAATACTTCAAAGAATTTCTCAACCATGTTAGATAAAATGGAGAGCATACACCTCTAAAAAGTTGCAGGTGCATTGGATAGGCCAAATGGAATTCTCTTGTAAGCAAACACTCCATATGGGCATGTGAATGCTGTCTTTTCTTTATCCTGAGAATCTGCTGCAATTTGATTGTAACCTAAATAGCCATCCAGGAAGCAGTAGAATGCATGACCAGCCAGTCTCTCTAGCATCTGATCTATGAATGGTAAAGGAAAATGATCCTTTCTTGTGGCGTTGTTGAGTCTCCTATAGTCAATACACATACGCCACTCTGTAACTGTTCTTATGGGAATCAGTTTATTTTTTTCATTGTGAACCACAGTGATGCTCCCTTCTTTGATGCCTCCCTTCTTTGTGTAGGTATCCCCGAGGGTTCATGGTATCACAAAGCTCCTAGGATCCTAAAGCTTCTCTGGTAGGTTCTTTTAGATTACTGCACTGCATTCTTCTGTGAAGAAGACTGTCTCCACCTCCCTCCAATCCTTCTTGTGACTTAATATATCCTTCATGAATTTTGCATAGGAGAGAATCAGTTCAAGAGCTTCTGCAAAAGGAATCTTAATCTCTAGTGTCTTGAGGTAATCTGTAAAGTGGGCGAACTGCTTATCTTTTTCTGCTTGATGGGGTTTCTAGGAAAATGGCATCTTGGCCTTGTACTCCTGAGTTTTGGTTGATGTAGGATGAATGCCTGCATTGCCTGAAGAAGGGTTATTGGCTTGCTTGGGAGGGGTGTTTCCAATACTTGCACGTGCATGGCTACCCCTGCCAGGGCATTTAACGCCCCCGCTGCCTCCTTCCTGGCGTTCAATGCCAGGACTGCCCCCTTCTAGGCATTCAACGCCAACAACAGTCTTCTCTGGATGTTCAACGCCAAGAAAGGTGCCTTAGGCTGCTGTTTGTTCATCTTCTGCCAGCTCTTCTTCCCTTTGCCTCCTGTTGTTCTGAGGTTGGGTGCTTAAGGTCCGTCCACTTCTTAGTTGGATAGGCTGACACCCTTCTCTTATGTGTTCAGATAATTGTTGTCTAGCTTAACTTAGTTGTTTCTCTATATTCCTGTTGGAGGCTCGAGTTTTCTGCAACACCTCTTGCATTTCTAGCATCTATTTTAAGATGGAGTGAAATTGTTGGTTTAATGTTTCATCTTGTTCTGGAGGGTTAGATTCAGTAGATACTGCCTTAACCTCTCCTTTTATTGAAGTTTCAGCAGATGAGTACAGATGCTGATTGATAGCAACCGTCTCAATGAGTTCCTGAGCTTCTTCAATTGTCTTTTTCATGTATATAGAACCACCAGTAGAGTGGTCTAGGGACATCCTAGCCACTTTTGTAAGTCCGTAATAGAAGATGTCTAATTGCACCCATTCCGAAAACATTTCAGTGCGCCATTTTTGTAGCATCATTCTGTATCTCCCCTAAGCATCATGAAGAGACTCATTATCCTCTTGTCTGAAACTTTAGATATCCAGCCTTAGCTGGGTGAGCTTCTTTGGAGGAAAATATTGATTCAAAAACTTGTCTATTAATTGACCCCATTTTTTAAAGCTAGATTTGGGCTGGTTGTCCAACCACCTATTTGCTTGATCTCTTACAGCAAAGGGAAAGTGTAGCAATCTGTAGACATCCTGGTCCACTCCCTCAGTGTGTATTGTGTCAGCTATTTGCAAGAAATTTGCAATGAATTATGTGGGCTCTTCCTGTGGAAGTCCATGATATTGACAATTTTGCTGCACCAGAGTAAGCGGCTGAGGGTTTAGCTCAAAATTGCTTGCTCTAATAGGGGTATACTGATACTTCTTCCATAGAAGTCAGGAGTGGGGGCCGTATAGGACCCCAAGGTTCTTCTGAGCTATTCATTTCTATTTGGGTCCATGATGAACTCTTACTGTTCTTGTACACACAGACAAAAAACAAGGAAATGGAAAGGTAGGTGTCTCTACGTCAGAAGATAGAGCACTTCCTAGTGAGGTGTCTTAAGAAGACAAGAGGAGTTGAGGTAGAAGATGAGATGGAATTCGAAATAGAGGGGGAAGAAGTTTCAAATTTTAAGAATAGAAAGGGAAACTAGTATTAAAATATTTTTGTTTTTATTTTATTTATTTATTAAATTTCGAACATAAGAAAGGAGATTAAAAGCTAAGACAACTAATTAACTAACCGGATTTGAGAATTGAATGTGATTTTCAAAAAAGTAGGAAGAGAATGTCAACCAAGGATTTTGAAATTCAATTTTAAAAGAAAGTAAAGATTTAAAATTTAAAAGTTTTAAATTTAAAAAGAAGATAATAAGTAAGTTTTAAAATTTAAAAGAGAAAGATAAGATAAAGATTTTAAAAAGAGGTTAGGAAAGATAATATTTAAAACTTAAAGATTTTGAAAATCAAATTTTAAAAGATGGTAAAGATTTAAAAAGATAAGAATTTGAAATTTAAAATTTAAAAGAAGATAAGATAGGAAAGATTTAAATTAAAAAGATATGATAAAGATTTGAAAAGATTTGAAAAGATTGGATTTAAAATTTAAAATTTAAACTTTACCAACAAGAAAACACCAAACTTAAAATTTTTAAATCAAGATAAGAAAAGATAGCAAGATTTTTGAAAATTTAAACAAAGACAAAAGAATTTTTTTTATTTTTGAATTTTTAAAAAAAGAAAAACAACTAAGAGACACCAAACTTAAAATTTTAAAATCAAAGACACTATTTTTTCGAAATTTTAAAAGAATAACACCAAAGACACCAAACTTAAAAATTTTAAGATCAAACAAAAAAAAAAGAAATAAGAACAATTCGAATACCAAGAAGAACAACCAAGAACAATTTCAAAAATTAAAGAAAACAAAAAGAGACACCAAACTTAAAAACTGACACAGGACTCAAACAAACGACAAAGATTACTAAAGAAAAGAAAAGATTTTGAAAAATTTGTTTTTTTTTTTTTTGAAAAAGAAAACAAGAAACACAATTGAAAGAGAAACTAAACCGTAAAAAAAAGTACCTAATCTAAGCAACAAGATTGTCCGGTAGTTTGTCAATCTCGAACAATCTCCGGCAACAGCGCCAAAAACTTGGTGCGCGAAATTAAACTCCGCACAGATGAACCGGCAAGTGCACCGGGTCGTCCAAGTAATACCTCAGGTGAGTGAGGGTCGAATCCCACGGAGATTGTCGGATTGAGTAAGCAATGGCTATCTTGTAAATCTTAGTTAAGGATTCAGTTAAGGCTTCGGAGATGCGTATTCTTTCCGGATAAACTTTTCTTACTGTCTACTTCAATAACGAACGATCCATTCAATGGCAACCGTAATTGATTAACTCATGTCCTCTCATAGAAGTCCACCATATCCGAGTAACTCATATCCTCTCATCAAGTTAACTCATGGTTTCTCACTATAGCCGAAGACGAAGCACTAAGCAATCCACTCTCCTTCGCGATCCTACTCAAAATGCCACAGATAAGGTCGAATCTTCCGGATCAGAGAATGATGCTTTTTCTGACTCTAGCTTTAGCGCCACAGAGACCTTAGTAACCCATGGTCAACGGGATTTTATGTCACATATCCAAAGTTGCCCAGGTACTCTCTTGGAATCCGCAATGCAATCTCTATCTTTAGCTCAATGTTATCCGGGTCAAGACTCGCACGGAATCCAAGTAGAACAAGGATGAATGTCACGGTTCATCCTCAATTCATGAGATGAAGAACGAGAATGCATAAGAGAATAGAATTAGGCATATTAAAATAGAAACAGTAATATTATTAATCCATGAGAATCAGTAGAGCTCCTAACCCTAACTTAGGAGGTTTAGTTACTCATACTGTACAGAAAATAGTAGTGTATTCAAAAATGGGGTGGTAGAAGATCATAACATGGGTGATCTTCTCCTATATACAATAACCTAATAACTAAGAAGTACAAAAGTATGATAGACTAGGCTAGAGGTGCGAAAGTCCACTCTTGGGCCGACTTTGGTTGAGTGCTTAGGCAGAGCTTGGCGTCCAACTTGAGGAATGAGCGTTCGACGCCCATTTAGGGGGTAATCCATGCTGCCTTGTGCTCCTTGGGTGGCATTGAATGCCAGAAAGGCGGTGCTTTGGGCGTTCAACACTGGCTTGAGTCCCCTTCGGGCATTGAACGCTAGGAAAGGAATAATTTTGGCGTTCAACGCCCAAAATGGGCAGGCTCCTTCAAAGAAAAGTGTAAACCATTATATATTTCTAGAAATCTCTGAAAGTTAGCTTTTCAACTCCGTTAAGAACGCGTCATTTGGTCCTTTGTAGCTCCAGAAATGCTCGTTTGAATGCATGGAGGTCAGAATCTGACAGCATCTGCTACGCTTTCCTTGCCTCTGATTCGGACTTTGCCAAAGCTCCTCAATTTCAGCCAGAAATTACCTGAAATCATAAGAAAACTTACAAACTCAAAGTAGAATTCTAAAAATGTAAATTTTACACTAAAACCTAATAAAACATAATAAAACTCAATAAAAATATAACTAAAAGTATATGAAAACAATGCCAAAAAGCGTATAAAATATCTGCTCATCAGAAGAAGAGGGTGTTAAGCGTCAACTCACAGTGGGATATGGTCTTGTGTAAAATGGAATATCTGAAAGGAAATATAGAACTGTGATGGAGATGGCATGCTCAATCTTTAAGAGCCTTTGGATGCATATGTTATATCCACATTCCCACACAAAAAAGAAGCAAGCTTGATGAAAAAACAGAGAAAAGAATCTTCCTTGGATATAGTACACAATCAATAGGATACTGCAATGATCTAATTTTCAGTATGTCTAGATCATACCAAAAACTAAGTGCTAGCAACTTGTCTTCCTAATTATTATCTATTATGTATTATATGAGCCTGATTCGTTTGTTAAAATGTAGTTATTTTATAGAGTAATTTTTTTTAAAACGTTTGGATTAATAAACGGAATCATTCATAATTAATTCACAAATAATAACAGATAAAATAATTATAAACAACCACACTTATATACATCTCAAGTAGTTAACAACATTCAGTTATTCAGCCTTTATTAGAATATATATCTTTGTTAGAACAACCCTAGAAATAGCTAGATAAAAACTATATGCATATATATATATACATACAACATCCCAGGCCCTGACCTATTAAAAAATTCCCCAAGCTGGTAACCAGACTAGCCTAGACTCTATACTCACCTAATTCCTCTAATCTACAAAAGTGAGGAGAAGTACATTCTAGGTCTTCAAAACTCGGGTCAAGTTGAACGTCATCAAAGGGCGGAATATCTTCTACTACTTCCCTGCACGATCATATTTCATCATGGGACAACTCACTGGCACTCCATCAAGTAGCTACATATCAGGAACCTCGTACAGAGAATCTAAGTAAAAGTTCATAGATAAACGGGGTGTAGACGTTGGCTGTTCTTACAGTATATACATATAAACAAAGAACGAAATTTTCCCTAGACTTAGAAGACTACCTAGAGTAGAATCCCTTTTTGTGGCATGATCACCCCTAGATCACGGAAGGATGCTCTTGCCTCCATCTGAAGAGGAAAAGGAAGGGGTAAGAACTGGGGAGTTCTTAGTGTAAAATCTGGTCAAGCCAAAATTGAATAAATAATTAATTAAAAATGAGAGAGAAGGGTTGAAAAATTTATCGATCATAATTTGAAAATTTAACAATGATATTTGGACGTAGAGGATTTTTCCGAGTTGGAAAACATAGTTTTTGGCGTAAAAAGCGCACTGAAAATTTGATTGGCAATGCCGGCTTTGATATGTCCTGTAATACAGCTGAGAAAATTAATTATGAATAAAGAAGGTTAAAAAGTTAAAAAATTATGATTTAGAAAGAGAAAATATTTAAAACGAAAATTAAAACGCTAATCTTAAAGGTTTTGTCCCAAAGTTGGGTCAAACGGGTCATATACGTGAACTGGACCCAAGTTGGGCCCAAGCTTAACATATATATACCCTTACTAATGGCCATTTCAGCAACCACAAGCATTTCATAAGTGTTACATGCTGAAATTGAAGAAGAGAAGGAGGAAGAGAGAAAACCCTAGCCTTTGATACATTCAAACCACCATAACTTTCTCTCTGGTGCTCCGATTACTGCACCATTTGTGGCCACACGAAGCCCATCCCATTCTTTACAATTCTATCCAAAATGATTGGTAAGAATTATGAATCTTCTTACCCTATTTTGTAGCATGTGTTAAATTTAACTTTGAGCTTTGGGTATTGAGAAATCTTGTGCTTTTGATGGTTTAGGAGTGCTCTAGAATGAGCTCTAGCTAGGTGTCTGACGTTAGGATTTTTGCCAGTAAAGAATGTCATAAAAACAGTCGCGTTGTAGATATAGTCTCTAAACCGACAAAAATCCCTTCGTACAAACGTTTTGGTTGTCACAAGTAACAAACCCCTTTTAAATTGATAACCGAGTATTTAAACCTCGGGTCGTCTTCTCAAGGAATTGCAAGGAAGTATGTTCTTATTATTGGTTATGAGTTTTGTAAACTGTGGTTTTGAAAGTGAGGAAGCAGTATGTCGAATGATAATAAAAATAAAATAAATAACTATAAAATAGACTCTTGGCAAGGTATGAAAACTGGAAGTCCTATCCTGGTTATCCTTATTAATTGTAATGAGAATTGGATTTTAATCCCACTTGGTCATCCCTTATTAAACAAAGGAAGGTTAAGTGGACTAATCAGCTTGATTCTCAAGTCCTAGTCAACTCCTGTGGAGAGACTAGTGTTAGAGCAATCCTAGCTCAAGCAAAATCTGCCAATTTCAATCACTTGCTGAGTTTGATAACTCAAGTATTACCAATCACTTGACCAAAGCCAAAAAAGAAGAAAATATCTAAATTAAATTAAAAGCATTAATATAAATAAAGCAAAGCAATCTTAAATATGAAATACCTCACATAATATTAAATAAAATATGCAGATCTTAACATGAAAAGTTCATAAGCCAATTGGGCAGCATATCTAATACAAGCATTGAAGCATCTGAAAGTAAAAAGAGGAATATAAAATAAAAGGAATATTAAACTTGGGATTGAGAGTCACTCCTAAAAATAAGAGAAATCCTAAATCCTAATCCTAAGAGAGAGGAGAGAACCTCTCTCTCTAAAAACTACATCTACTCCTAAAATTGTAAATATGAGAGCCTCTTTATGAATGGATGCATTCCCCCACTTTATAGCCTCTAATATGTGTTTTCTGGGCCGCAAACTGGGTTAAAAACAGTCCAGAATTCGCTGGTTTCGAATTTTGCCACGCTGGATTTCTATCACTGCGACGCGGCCACATGGATCACGCGGTCGCGTCATCTAGCCTCAAAGGAACTATAGCATATTATATATCAAATCGAAACTCCAGACGTTAGCTTTCCAACGCAACTGAAACCGTGTTGTTTGGACCTCTGTAGCTAAAGTTATAGCCGTTTGAGTATAGAGAGGTCAGGCTGGACAGCTTAGCAATTTCTCTAACTTCTTGCATTCCTTCCACTTTTGCATGCTTTCCTCCCGTCCTCCAAGCCATTCCTGCCTTATAATATCTGAAATCACTTAACACACATATCAAGGCATCTAATGGTAATAAGAGAGGATTAATAATAAGCAAATATAAGATCAAAGAAGCATGTTTTCAATCAAAGCACATAATTTGGAAGGCAAATGTAAAACCATGCAAATAGTATGAATAAGTGGGTAAAGAGTAGATAGAAACCACTCAATTGAGCACAAGATAAACCATAAAATAGTGGTTTATCAACCTCCCCACACTTAAACATTAGCATGTCCTCATACTAAGCTCAAGAGAAGCTATAAAGATGAAGAGGGATGATAGAATGTATGAAATGCAACCTATGAATGTAACTACATGCAAAAATGTTTCTACCTACTTGGTTAAAATATGAAATGCAATCCTATGAATGTAACTACATGCAAAATATTTCTACCTACTTAGTTAAAAGTAAACAAATCTTTCAAGAGGAAATATGAACTAGATTTAACTAATTTAAATCATGAAAATAAAGTACAAATAGACTTGCAAGAAGAAAATAGCTCATGAAAGCAGGGAACAAGGAATTGAGCATCGAACCCTCACTGGTAGTGTATACACTCTAATCACTCAAGTGTTTAAGGTTCAATTCTCTCAATTCTCTAATAACCTTGCTTTCTAAGGCTTGCTCTTCATCTAACAATCAACATAAATTTAATGCACAAATACACAAATCAAGAGGTTTTTTAAGGGTTGTAATGGGGTTAGGGTCAAGGTAGGATTGTATTTGGTCAAGTGGACTAAAATCTGAATCTTTAATTAACTTAAACTTTCCATCTAACTTTAGACAATCCATGTAATCATAATACCACATCTAACTATCCATTAACCATGTTTTCCACATATTCATGCATTCTAATTTCAAGTACAACTCATATGCATTGCTTTCACTACTTACTTTGGGGCATTTTGTCCCCTTTTATTAATTACTCTTTTTCTTCTTTTTTTTTTTGTTTTTGTTTTTTTTTCTTTTGTTTTTTTCTCAATGCATATGATTAATTTATTGAATGCATGAACATGTCCTATTTCTTTCACATTTTCATAAAGATATATAACACCCAATTCTTAAACCAAACATTTTCAAACCCACTTTTCCCACACTTAATTCACGAGCACTCTCACTAGTCTAAGTTAACCAAGGATTTAAATTAAGGACATTATTGTTTTCCGCTTAGAGTTAGTGATGAGCTAAAATAAAGAATAAAGGGGTAAAATAGGCTCAAAATTGGTTTGCAAGGGATAATGAAAGGTAAGGCCATATGGGTATGTAAGCTCAGTGAAACAAAGGCCTCAATCATGTAAGTGTATGCATACATCAAATAATGGAAATATAGAATTAAGCAAGACAAAGATCACAATTTTAGAGAGAAAAACACACAGATGTAGGGTATTTATTGGCATGCCGGAAAAGGGCATGAGTAGCATAGACCAAGCATTACTTGTAATAAATTACCATGTTTGTATTGAAAATTATATTCAATTAAAATAGTAAAGGGAGTTTATGAAAAGCAAGCACTAAATAGTATAAAGTAGAATAGAGAAGTGCATAATGCCATATGGGCTTTTTCACAAACACATAGCATGTATGGTAAATAAGCTATTTGAAAGTATTAAATTGAACATGCAAGCATCCTTTAAAAAGTAATATATAATTGTCAAATAATTATGCAATAATCCACAATGACCTAAATAAAATTCCAACACCAGTGAAAATAATGTAATGAATGAAATATGCAAATAAATGAAGTAAAATAAAATGAAAGATAAGAAGAATGAGAAAGGAAAGAAAGAGAGGAGAAGTAAGTAAGAAATAAGGAGGGAAAAGAGAAAATACGATTTGGGGAAGAGAAAGACAAGATATTTTGGCATATGAGGTTAAGGTGTGCGATGCTGGCGACGCGGTCGCGTGGGTGACGCGGCCGCGTGATGCGCAATAAGGTCAGGCGACGCAGACGCGTGGGGCACGCGATCATGTGACTTGATTTGTACTAGTGGCGCGAGTGCAGCCTCGCGGTCGCACAACTCTCTGTTCAAAACTTAATATTGCCAAAATCCTGGGTGACGCGGTCGCGTGGTTGACGCGATCGCGTGAGTGGCCATCTTTTAAAAAGGACGCAGACGCGTGGGGCACGCGTTCGCGTGGTGAGGCTTAGGCTTCCAGCACGACTCCAGCCCAACTCCAGCTCAACTTTCGGCCATGCACCTTTTGACGTCGAAATCCAGGTCACGCGGCCGCATGGGGCACGCGATCGCGTGGGAGGCCAGTATTCCCCTGCGATGCGGACGCATCAGTGACGCGGTCGCGTGGGACAAATTGTGCCACTGGCACGCCTCCAGTCTCGCTCCAGCGTGACTCTCTGTTCGTTTTTATTTTCTCTTCTCTCCTTGCGACGCGGACGCATCGCTGATGCGGTCGCGTCGCGTGGCACTTTTTTTTTTTTTGATAATCTGAAAAAATATGCAGAATGCGGTGTTAATGTGAATGTGATGCAAAACTCCAGGTTCAATATAATAAAATAAAATAAAACTCAAAAATAAATAAAACTAAATAAAAAATTAAAAAGGAACGATTGTACTATGGTGGGTTGTCTCCCACCTAGCACTTTTAGTTAAAGTCCTTAAGTTGGACATTTGGTGAGCTTCCTGTTATGGTGGCTTATGCTTGTATTCATCCAGGAATCTCCACCAATGTTTGTGATTCCAGTAACCTCCGGGGTCCCAAACTAGGCGCAGAAGGCCTTCAAGTAAGTTAAAGCAAGTGACCAGGCCCCAAGAGTGGTTATTGATAGAATGGATTTCGGGGTCCCAGATCTTGCTGTTGCACCCGTCTTCTTGATGATTATCATGATTCCATCCGGGTGGTTCAGCTTTAGAATTCTCACTGAAGCTTCCAAACAACTTCCTAGACCCATTCAGTTGAGCTTTACACCAACCTTTGCGTTTAAATTTAAAGCTTCCAACCATAATGAACCTTGCAGGATAATTCTTACCACTGACCATCTTCCTCTTACTCTTAATGCCATAAAGAGCTCTAAGTTGACCATCCGTCTCCAGTAGCCCATATTCAAGTGGAATTAGAAAGCTATGGGATATGAATTTTACCCACTTGAATGTTGTGAAGGATGATGGCAACTTAGGGGGAGGGGTTTTTAATGAAATTGCAAGCTCCACTCCCTTATGCTCTTCTCTGATAATTACCACCTCTTTGCAAGCTTCTTCAATTTCAACCACTTCCTCTTGGTAGCTTTCTTCCAATTCAATCTTCTCTTCATTGCTTTCCAAGGGCATGGGAGGTTGTGCTTCTTCTTCTTGAATCTCCATCTCTTGACCAACCTCTTCCAAGTCTTCAACTGTGATATGCTTTGGAGGTTGTACGCTCTACTCAATATCAACATCAAACACCATGGAAAGAGGCTCTGTGACTGGACTTTCCAATGGAGGTACAGCATCTCTTAAGTCTGCAACCACTTCTTCCTTTTTAATAATTGCTGCTTTGTCCAGTTGTTCAAGTATAAAGTCGTACTCATCCTCGATGTTTTTCTTTCTATGACAACTCCTTTCAACTATTCTTTCATTTTCAAGGGTCTCTCCTACCCTTACCCGTAGGGCCTCCTCTAGCTCTTTATGAAGTATGGATTCGCGAAGATGATTCCTTCTTTCCTGTTCCATATCAATAGCATAATTGGGATCATCTTGCTTTTGGATTGATGGATGTGGGTGCTCTTCCATGGATGGTGGTGATGGGATGGAGAGATCATTCTGTGGTTGAAAAGGAAGTGCACTAGAGCTTGAAGGTTGATTGTTGAAGGTATTTGGTGGTTTGATTTGGGCAATGAGAGCTTGTATAGTAGAATTTAGATTGGCAAGTGCTTTCTCCATGGAGGTTTGGGGTGGATCTATGTATGGTTCATTTGGTTCATAAGGTAGTTGGTATGGTGGATGTAGGTTAGGGTCATATGGAGGTGAATGGTGGAAAGAGGCTTGTGAGTATGGTGGTTCAAAGTTGTGTTGAGGAAAGGGTTCATAGGCATATGGTGGTGGTTGTTGATAGTACATTGGAGGTGGTTGTTGCCATGAGGGTTGATCAAATCCTTGTGGCTCCTCCCATCTTTGATTGTTCCAACCTTGATGCCTATTCTCATTGTAATTTCTTCTTCCTGCAACATAATTGTAACCAGACTCATAGCCAAAGGGGTGAGAGTTCATAGTAGTAAATGAAAATTAAAAATGAAAATAGAAAAATAAATTTAAATTAAAAGGTTATTTAAATTTTGAATTTGAAAATTAAATTTTGAAATTTGAAATTTAAAAATTTTTAAATTTTGAAAATGTTTAAATTTGAATTTTGAAATTTGATTTTTGAATTAAGATAAGATAAGATAAAAATTTTAAAAATAAAAACCTGAAAATTTTTTTTTTCGAAAAAAATTAATTAAAAATATTTTTGAATTTAATGAGGAAAGAGAAAAACAATAAAATGACACCAAATTTCAAATTTTTAGATCAAAATGAAGAAAACAACTAAGAACAGCTTGAAGGTCAAGATGAACGCGAAGAACAACTTGAAGATCAAGATGAACACTAAGAACAAATTTTTGAAAAAAAAAAATTTAATAACTAAATAAAAACCAATAACCTCTTAATTTATGAAAAAGCAAAAATAAAAACAAAAATAGAAACAAATAAACAAGTAAAAAGCAAATATTTACAATAACCAATAATAAGGCACACGTTTGCAATTCCCCGGCAACGGCGCCATTTTGACGTTAGGATTTTTGCCAGTAAAGAATGTCATAAAAACAGTCGCGTTGTAGATATAGTCTCTAAACCGACAAAAATCCCTTCGTACAAACGTTTTGGTTGTCACAAGTAACAAACCCCTTTTAAATTGATAACCGAGTATTTAAACCTCGGGTCGTCTTCTCAAGGAATTGCAGGGAAGTATGTTCTTATTATTGGTTATGAGTTTTGTAAACTGTGGTTTTGAAAGTGAGGAAGCAGTATGTTGAATGATAATAAAAATAAAATAAATAACTATAAAATAGACTCTTGGCAAGGTATGAAAACTGGAAGTCCTATCCTGATTATCCTTATCAATTGTAATGAGAATTGGATTTTAATCCCACTTGGTCATCCTTTATTAAACAAAGGAAGGTTAAGTGGACTGATCAGCTTGATTCTCAAGTCCTAGTCAACTCCTGTGGAGAGACTAGTGCTAGAGCAATCCTAGCTCAAGCAAAATCTGCCAATTTCAATCACTTGCTGAGTTTGATAACTCAAGTATTACCAATTACTTGACCAAAGCCAAAAAAGAAGAAAATATCTAAATTAAATTAAAAGCATTAATATAAATAAAGCAAAGCAATCTTAAATATGAAATACCTCAAATAATATTAAATAAAATATGCAGATCTTAACATGAAAAGTTCATAAGCCAATTGGGAAACATATCTAATACAAGCATTGAAGCATCTGAAAGTAAAAAGAGGAATATAAAGTAAAAGGAATATTAAACCTGGGATTGAGAGTCACTCCTAAAACTAAGAGAAATCCTAAATCCTAATCCTAAGAGAGAGGAGAGAACCTCTCTCTCTAAAAACTACATCTACTCCTAAAATTGTAAATATGAGAGCCTCTTTATAAATGAATGCATTTTCCCACTTTATAGCCTCTAATCTGTGTTTTCTGGGCCGCAAACTGGGTCAAAAACAGTCCAGAATTCACTGGTTTCGAATTTTACCACACTGGATTTCCGTCACTGCGATGCGGCCGCATGGATCACGCGGTCGCATCATCTAGCGTCAGGGAAACTATAGCATATTATATATCAAATCGAAGCCCCGGACGTTAGCTTAACAACGTAACTAGAACCGCGTCGTTTGGACCTCTGTAGCTAAACTTATAGCCGTTTGAGTGCAGAGAGGTCAAGCTGGACAGCTTAGCAATTTCTCCAACTTCTTGCATTCCTTCCACTTTTGCATGCTTTCTTCCCGTCCTCCAAGCCATTCCTGCCTTATAATATCTAAAATCACTTAACACACATATAAAGGCATCTAATGGTAATAAGAGAGGATTACTAATAAGCAAATATAAGATCAAAGAAGCATGTTTTCAATCAAAGCACATAATTTGGAAGGCAAATGTAAAACCATGCAAATAGTATGAATAAGTGGGTAAAGAGTAGATAGAAACCACTCAATTGAGCACAAGATAAACCATAAAATAGTGGTTTATCAGTGTCTCATGTATTGCTCACAAATTAAAAAATCAAAAGAAAAAGAAAAAAAGTAGTAAAATGCAAGAGACTTAAGTTATATATTATAAGTTGTTCTGATTACTTTGATGTGGTGGTATTATCTATAATTCTGAGTGTATGAACTGAACAGTGCATATTTGATCTTGATGTTAAGGATGTTGAAGCAAAACAAATAGCAAAAAAAAAAAAAAGTAAGGTCCAAGGCTCTAAGTATCAATGGTTAGGAAGGTATAAAATGATTAAAAATCTCAAATGAGTTGTTTTCCTAACTATATGCTTATGGTGTGAATGTGTCAAGTAATTCTTGAGACAAAGTACTAAGAGTCGAGATCAAATACAAATACAGAGTATGCCAAAGGCTCTGAGCACTACTGACTGGGAGAAAGTAAAAGGAAAAAATTAAACTTCAAAAGAGCTCCCCTATCAAGTGCTTGTGGTGTATTTGTCTCGAGCTAAGCTCAAAGTGCAAAGCACCAAAGAAAAGAAAAAGAAAAAACTGTGTTCAAGGATTAATCAAAGCTTCAAAAGAATAAAAGAGTCCATAATATCATTTGAGTTCTAGTTCTGCAGGATATCAAAATTTCTGAGTTTCAAGGGATAGTGAGATGCCAAACCTGTTCAGAATTATAGTACCATAAATCCCACTCAGTGATTAGACAAGAGCTTAAATGAACACTCAAGTCTTAGGCATTTTTCTCTTCTCAGTCCTATATTGTTTTTAGTTGCTTGAGGACAAGCAACAGTTCAAGTTTGGTGTTGTGATGCGTGAGCATCTTGTAACCATTTTCTGCTTATTTCTCAATCCTATCTTGCCCTGGTTGGATGCTACTTTGCATTATTTTTGTGTTTTAATTAGTTCAGGTGAAATTTGGATCAATTTGGTATAGTTTTTAGCAAAAAGGAGAAGCTTCAAAGCTGCCAACCAGTGCGTTAAACGCCAAGCTAGTGCGCTAGCAACCAGCGAACTCAGAAGAGTTTCTGCCCTCTTGGGGTGCTAAACGCCCAGTGGAGTTTAGTGCTAGGCAATCCGAATTTATCCATCTTCAAAGGAGCATCTTTAGTGGATTTAGCTCTTAGTTGTTATCTTATCTTTTATTTTTGTAATTTTTATTTACAAATAAAATCTTTTAGGTTTAGAATTTAATATTTTATTTTAGTTTAAATCAAATTACATTAGATATAAAAGGAAAAAGATTCACCTTTTAGAATAATTTCTCTCTTCTGCATGTTTCACTTTGGAGAACATTTTTTTTCTCCATAAGTCATGAGCCACTAAACTTCCTCGGTTAAGGTTAGGAGCTCTGTTTATTTCTATGGATTGAAATTATTATTTTTCTATTTTAATTAATGTATTGATTTAGTTTCAAGGATTATTTTTGTTCTTCATCTTATGAATTTGGGTAGAATGACAATATAACCCTTATTCTATATGAGTTCTTATGGTTCTTGAAAAAGTTATCTCGCTTGAACAATAGTTTGAAAGCAAATTCCTCCTAAATTGATAATTACTTGAACTAATCGGGATACGTGACATATAATCCTCTTAGATTTGAGTAATTAGAATTTCTGTGGCCATATACTAGAATTGCTCTTAACCCTCTAATCTACATTAAGTGACTAAGACATTGGCGGTTGATTTGGGTTAGAGAAAACTAAATCACTAAGACATTAGGGTTTAGTCAATTACAGTTTGACATGAAATAAATCATGCATGATTAAAATAGTTGGTAAGAAAATTTAATCCGAATGAATAAACAACTCCGACGCCTTAACTATTTTCTCTTATATATTTCACACCACTTTTATTGCTGCTTTTCAATTCTCTGAATTTACTGTTTAATGCGTTTTACAACCCTCAAAATACAACCTTCTGCTTGCCTGACTAAGTGATTCATTTGACCATTGTTGCTCGGTCCATCAATACTCATGGGATTGACCCTCACTGACCTGAGGTATTACTTGATACGACCTGGTGCACTTGCCGGTTAGTTTGCAGGTATTCAAAATCCGCATCACTTGATATTTCATACTTTACTAAACCACGACACAAACTAATCACGGCCTCTGGCCCATCACATAATCAATCATGGCTTCAGGCCCAAACAGCTCAATAAACATCCAATTCACCACAACCCAACCAATTTCAATCGCAAACACAAGTAATGAGGTTCAAACACAATCAAAAGCAGTTATGTCAAGTATAGCAATTAGCAATTAAACAGAATTATTCACATAGGCAAACCAATTACAATATGCACACCCAAACAATGTCGCATAGATGCATATGATGAATACCTACCCTATGGCTAATGAGCTCATCTGTCGATTATACAGCCAACCCGACATGTCCTGGTAGCTAACCACTGGACAGTCCCTCTGTACGCGCATTCCCAAGCTCAATAATATCCATGGAAAAATTCCAAGCTCATCCATGGGGAGAGACAAAGCCCAAAATTTATCTCAATTTTGCAAGTCACATCTACTTTTAATTCATTATCATCATCAGTTTATATCTCATTTCCAAATTCATTCAAAAATCATACTTTAAAATCAATTCTCATCTTCCTTCATTCAAATTCAAATTCAATCACCATCATCCATCTTCTCATTCTGTTCATCAAGAATCTCAAATAAGAGCATAATTCATTCTTTTCTAAATAAATCAAACTTAAAACATATAATCTTTAAAACCAAATCTTTTTAAATAATAACTTCAAATGAAACTTTCAATTTTTATAAATTTCAACAACATCTCTTCTAAAATTCGAACTCTGCCATCCTTTTTGGGTTCCATCCAAACATTCCTGAAACTCTTCTCAACCATTTCCAAATCTCAATCATTTTTCAAAATTCAACTAGTTCTAATAATTAAAATTTAAGAAACCAAGTAAAATTACGAAAAAAAAAATTAATGAATCAGATTTAAACGTATGGTATGAATTTTACAATTTTAATTTAGTTTGGTTTGATTTCGAAAAGATAAAAAGTTTATTTTTAATATTGGGACCATTATGATGTATGGCACTATTATGGGAGTGTAGGGTGTATCATACGGCTGTGACGACACAGAGAAGCAAATCGGATGGTCCGATTTGAGGGAAGAAAATCGGACGCTCTGATTTAAAGCATTGGAGGTACACAAATCGGACCGTCCGATTTGTGCCCCCAATGCCACGCGTCACACATGCAGAGCTCCCAGTATTAAAGCCTTATGTATGCTTCAAATCGGACCATCCCCTATTCATTGTCCCTTTCCCGTGTCTCTCCATCCCCAACCCCCATCTTTATTCTTCTTCTTCCATTGTTGAAGCACTAACTGTCCCAGGGAAAAAAAAATAGGACCACCACCATCATCAAGCTTTCTTCAACAATGCCTAGGAGACGAAAAATAAAAGATGTCAACCGTCCAAAACTTTACATTGATAATTATTTAGATCATCTTAATTATGTAAGTTTTTATTTTTTAATATTTGAATTTAATAAAAATAATAATGATAATGTTATAGTAAAAAAATATACTTGAAATGTTTGTAATAGAATAGAATACACTGTAAGAAAAAGTGTTTTTTTCGACGCCAAAAATCGACAGTTATTTCTACCGTCGATATTTTTCGACGGCTTGTTGTTGATTTTGTCAAAAAAAATTAAAAATAAAGTATTAAAATTGATAGCCAACTCATCGATATTTTTATGATGAATTAATCTTGGTTCTATTATCGTCACACTGTCGACGAACAAGGGATAGAAAATACTTTTATTTTAAAATCGACGAACATGGCGTCGATTTTATTATTTAAAATATCGACAACGTTTACCGTCGATAAATTTAAATGGTCTAGATCACTTTTTATAATCAGATAAACGGTGTAGATTTAAAATATAAAATAGACGTCTAAGATATTACTTTTATTATAAATTAAAATCGACAAATATGCCGTCGATTTTTATCACTAAAAACACAAATACCCGCGACCTCTTCCCGCCTCCAAATTTCAGAAACCCAATTCTCCAAATTCCCCATTTCATCCCCAAATTCCCCAATCACCAGAAACACAATTTCCCCTTTTCTACCCCAAATTCACGGTTGCGCCGCCGTCATTCTCCGCTACCGTCGTTCCTCCGTCTTGCGCCGCCGTCGCTCCTCTTGCTCGCGCCGGCATGCTCTGTTCCTGTAGTGCCTCTGTCGCTCCTCAAGTTCGCGCCACTGTCTCTCCTGTTGCTCGTGCCGCCGTCGCTTCACTGCTGCCGTGCCGCCGTTGCTCCTCCTACGTTGGTCCTTCTCCACTCTCTCTTACACGTCTTCTCTCTCTCAATCGAGCTCACAAGAACTTTTTCTGTTACTTTTACTGAACTTCCAAATTCCATTGTCTTGTTTCTCTTTTAGGGCTCTTGTTTTCGCACTTGGTTCTCCAAAATTTTTAATTATTTATTCTTCCAAACATTTGGCATATATTTCTACATTTATTTTCCCATTATTATGCTCTCTCCATTCCTGCCTTTTTTCAGATTAATTATTCTCCAACTTGATGTTTATTTGAACTGCTATTTTGTTTAATGCTTGCAGGTGACTAACTTAAGAGGAGTTGAACATATGTAAGCTGCTGTTAAAAGGTTAGTACACCTCCTATCACGCCGTCTTGCCTGTTGCTTCACTGTGTCATTTCGGTAGATCCTCTGTTCTCTGATCCTTTGCTATCCTGTTGAGTTGTTATTGCCTTAGTTATTTTTTTTGTAATTACTGTGTCTTTGTTGCTGTTGCTGTTGTGTTATTGTTGTTGTTGCTGTTTTGTTGAATTTCTTGCTATGTTGTTGAGTTTTTGTTGTTATTGATATATTGGTAGACTAGATTGATAGACTAGATTGGCTATATAGTAGTAGAAACTTTGGACTTTGCAGGCTATATGTTGGTAGAATTGACATTATATAGTTGTTTACACACAGCACCAATTGCATTCAGAAAATCATGAGCATAGCCATGCTCATCTCCCCTCTAAAACCATTCTCATAGCCATTGCAGTGGCCACTATGTAACGACCCAATTTTCAATATGTCTAGATCATACCGGAAACTAAGCGCTACTAATTTGTCTTCCTAGTTATTATCTACTATTTATTATATGAGCCTGATTCATTGTTAAAAGCGTAGTTAGTTTACGAGGTACTTTTTTTTGAAAATGTTTGAATTAATAAACAAAATCATTTATAATCAATTCACAAATAATAATAGATAAAACAGTTATAAATAACCACACATAAATACATCACAAGTAGTTGACAACATTCGGTGATTCAGCCTTTATTAGAGTATAGACTGTTAGTTAGAACACCCCTAGATATAGCTAGATAATAACTATATACATATATATACATACAACATCCCAGGCCCTGACCTGTTCAAGAAGTCCCTAAGCTGGCGCCTAGGCTAGCCTAGACCCTATACTCACCTAGTCCCTCTAAACTACTAAAGCGAGGGAAAGTACGTTCTAAGTCTTCAAAACTCAAGTCAGGTGGAACATCATCAAAAGGTAGAACATCATTTTGTTACTCCTCTGCACGATTAGACATTGCCAATTGCCATCTCTCTGGTACCTCATCAAGTAGCCACACAACAGGAGTCTGGTACATATGATTTAGGTTAAAGTTCACGTACAAACGGGGTGCAGACATTGGCTGGTCTCATAGTATATACATATAAACAGAGAACGGGATTCACCCTAGACTCAGAAAACTACTTAAAGCGGAATCCTCTTTGCGAATGATCGTTAGTGAATTACGGAAGGGTACTCACGCTTCCATCTGAAGGGGGAAGGGAGAGAGAAGGGGTAAGAACTGGGGAGTTCTTAGTAGGGACGAGGTACTTTTTTTTGAAAATGTTTGAATTAATAAACAAAATCATTTATAATCAATTCACAAATAATAATAGATAAAACAGTTATAAATAACCACACATAAATACATCACAAGTAGTTGACAACATTCGGTGATTCAGCCTTTATTAGAGTATAGACTGTTAGTTAGAACACCCCTAGATATAGCTAGATAATAACTATATACATATATATACATACAACATCCCAGGCCCTGACCTGTTCAAGAAGTCCCTAAGCTGGCGCCTAGGCTAGCCTAGACCCTATACTCACCTAGTCCCTCTAAACTACTAAAGCGAGGGAAAGTACGTTCTAAGTCTTCAAAACTCAAGTCAGGTGGAACATCATCAAAAGGTAGAACATCATTTTGTTACTCCTCTGCACGATTAGACATTGCCATATGATGTCTCTCTGGTACCTCATCAAGTAGCCACACAACAGGAGTCTCGTACACAGGATTTAGGTTAAAGTTCACATACAAACGGGGTGCAGACATTAGATGGTCTCACAGTATATACATATAAACAGAAAATGAGATTCACCCTAGACTCAGAAGACTACCTAGAGCAGAATCCTTTTTGGGAACGATCGTCAGCGAACAATGGAAGGGTACTCATGCTTCCATCTGAAGGGGGAAGGGAGAGAGAAGGGGTAAGAACTGGGAAGTTCTTAGTAGGGCCGGGGTTATTAGTTAAGTTCATTAATTCCGTGTTGTTTGGTAGACGAAAAATAGAATATAGAGAAACAGTTAACAGAAGATAGATAAATAGAGGAAGTGGAGAAAATAGAAAACAGAACACAAACAGAAGAATACAAGAAAATAGAACACAGACACAGAAAATAGAATACAAGCAAAGAAAGCATATATTCATACAACAATTATAATAGAGAAAATACACAACCAAGTATGATGCATGTCTGTCCTATGCAGGCCATGAGCTCACGTGTCGGTTTACACCCTGCATCCCGACATTACCTAGGAACTAGCCCTAGATATGGCTTTATCTCTGTAGGTGAACTTCGGCCTACAGAAATAGCACTCCCATAAGTGAACTTCGGCTTACAGGAATAGTCTAAACATAACAGAACAACTTTCTGTAGGTGAACTTTGGCCTACAGAAATGGCACCTCTGTAAGTGAACTTCGGCTTATAGGAATAGTTCAATTACAACACAACAACTTTCTATAGGTGAACTTCGGCCTATAGAAATGGCACCTCTGTAAGTGAACTTCGTCTTACAGAAATGGCGCCCCTGTAAGTGAACTTCGGCTTACAGGTATCACAACTCTCTATAGGTGAACTTCGGCCTACAGGAGCAACACCCTGAGATGCACAATTGATATTCACTACAGGTGAACTTTGGCCTATAGGAATAACAACTCACTGTAGGTGAACTTGGGCCTACAGGACCTCTAGGGCCAATGGAAAAGCAGCAAATGAACATACAACAGAACATCATGCCACAAGGCTTAACTCTTTATTCTTATACTCTTCTCCTATATTCTCTTTGTTATATTACTCTTTTCTCATTGTCTCTTTACTCTGCTCTGATTACTCTATTCTCGGTATCTCTCTACTTTGCTCTGATTTTTCTGTTTAACGTATGTATTTAAAGCTTATGTAAATTTCGGTATGAATAGTTAGTATGTCCCAAGTATAGGTTCATCAAGTCTATACTGAAACAGTTTAAATTTTCATATTATACCTAACCCTAGTTGCAACTCAAGGACTAACTATGTTGCCCTAGTTCGTTCACTAATTTCTGTATGTTTCTGTCATTAAAACTTTACAGACTTTTTCTTTGACTTTTATCTTTTCTTCAATTTTTTATCTTTCTTTTATCTTTGCCTCACTAACATGTTATTACCACTCTCTAAGTGTTTTATGAAGGTAATTATGAGATTATGTGCTTAAAGTTGTCTTTCTAAAGCTTTTACAAAAAACTACCTTTTCCGTATTATTTTATTATTTTTATTAAAATATTATTTTTAATTAAATATTATTATTTAATATTTTATTATTATTTATTATTTTATTATTAAATTTTTGAAAATTAACTTTACTTTAACCTTTAACCTTTAAAATTTACTTTTTACCGCCCGTAACTTTTAATACTTCTACTTTAACCACCCTAACCTTCAGAAATTACAAAATAACCCCTCAAACACCAAAATAATTACAACCTTACCCTTTTTAAGATCTAAAAGGTGTTCTCCAATGTTCTTCATCACACTCAAAGTGTTCTTCATGTTCTTCATAAATTCTTCAGATTCTTTCTCTGTTTATACCCGTTTTTCAGTCTTTTCAGCAACCAATTTTTACTATAATTCATAATAAATTTCCAGCCACTAAAACCCTATCTTTTCCACATGATTTCAACACAAATTGAACCCCAATTTAAGGATTAGGGTTCGTTTTTCCAGCAGCCACAAGAACACAAGTTCATAGGTTGAATTTCATCAAATTTCATCAAATTTTCACCAAAATTTCAACAAGAATTACTCATATAAACAATCAAATTCAAGCACAACCAAACCATATCATAATCACACAACTCAAACACAATCAATCAAGATTAAATTCGTCAAACTCTACCTTGATTTGCTGCTCTAAATTCGGTTACTCTTTGAAGTGTTCTTAAAGCACTTTTTCCTCCTAAAACACATCAAGAACAACTTTAAAAATCTAAACCATCAACTAAACGAACTTCAGAAGCATCTTAGGAAGGTTATCCTCACTTTAAACGTGCAAGAAATCAAAGATCTTTGGCTCACAAGTCAAGCTAAGCAAGAGATCTAAGGAAGAACATCAAGAAAACACTTGTTTAAGCATATTTCCTTGAAAACCGAATTAAAGAGGGAGGGAGACAGCCATCTCACCTTATTTCCAGCCTTGATATGTTATATGGTTATGTAGAGGAAGAAGAGAGGACCATTTTGGTGAAATCGGAGTTTTGATTTGAGTTTTAGTTCAGAAGAAATCAAGCTTTGAAGATTTAAGTGTCATGAAAGTTTCTCTCTTTTCTCTCTTCTCATTTTTGGCCAAAGTGAGTAAATGACCAGACTTGGAGTGTCTTGGGGGGTGTAAGGTGAGTTGTGATTGGTTGGCTTGGAGGTGGATTAAAATAATATTAAAATATCTCAGGTGTATAACTACTAAAACTATATGTATCGAAACACTTGTAAAAACATCTCTAAAAATTATTTTCTGAGCTACTAGCATAAATGACACTAGTAACATATTTATTATGAGAATAGAACATGTATGATGAGGCCTTAGCATTGCTAAAGTCATCAGAGAGTGCTGGTGCTAAGCTGCACCAGTAAACTGTGAACCCAATTAAACCGATTTCCTGTTTTTAACTAAAACTGACCAGGTAACCTTATAATATCATTCAAGCATCTTCTAATACTAATATAATATTAATATTATACTATTATCTCTCTTCTCTCATGAATCGAGTCTGGTTCTTCAAACTGAGACTACTTACGAAAATCAGAATTAAAACTCCTATCCGGTACGGTTCAAAAACTAGGTTCTTCGTGATTGCGTTATCGAGCTTGCCTCAGAAGAGGTTCTAGCTTAAGGATGACATAATGACAATGAGGATTGAGATGCTTGATGATATATCAGAGGTGTTCCCTTTACTGATCTGCCGGAGAAATCCGTGCCTTCAGAAAATATCTCTCGTACTCGAAACACTGGGTTGTTACACACTACAGTTACCGTACTTCTCACCATTTTTTGTCCTATTCTTGTTTCGTCGACAAAGTCTTCCAATAAGAATGGAGCCTGCAAGGATAAGAATCCAAGAGGGCTTCATGACACAATCAGCAGATTCATTGCTTCAGCAAAGTTGAGCATTAGTTCTAGTCCAGGTAAATTGCAAACACTCAATACATTTGCATGGTAATTATGTGTTTCTAGGCATGAATTAACTGCTTATGCAAATCATCACATGAATTTGCATTCCCTTGGTCTGATGGTAGGTCACCAGCAGCACCTGAATTCAAAGGAGTACAAGTTTTCACATACAAGAAGATAGAAGTGGCCACAAATGAATTCAGTGAAACAAATGACATTGGTAATGGAGGGTTTGGTTTGATGTACAGAGGAGTCCTAAGTGATGGTACTTTGGCAGCAATCAAGTTGCTACGCAGAGAAGGTAAGCAAGGGGAGCGTGCCTTCAGAGTAGAGGTGAGTTGAGTGTGTTAGCTTCATTTAATGATATAATATATCTCTTTTGTTTTTAGTTACCAATGCACTGATTTAATATCTCCTTGTTTTTATCTAGCTCTATCCCTCTATCCCTCTATATCTCCTTGGTTACCAATAAGAAAGAACATCTTGGTTGTTGGATCTATAGTAATTGGCTTGGTCTGACTCTGTGAAATGCTTGTTCCAGTTCCAGTTACTAATATGATTAGTTGAACCAGAATCTCTGCGGCTTCTATCGTTACATGATAACAAGTATTTGAGATATTTCAAAGGCCATCATGACAGGTTTGTTATTTCAAACTATATGATATAGTGCTCATGTACTATCCATTTTTTCATATAACAAAATGCATACTTGTTCTTTTTCCAGGGTTATCTTACTTAGCTTGTGCTCCCAGAAGGAGTGCTTTATTTCTAGATCTCTTGATCGAACTGTTTTACTATGGGATCAAAGGGCTGAGAAGTGCCAGGTATGGCATTTGCATCTCTGCTTGTTTATATCCTGTATATCTTCTTGTATCTAATACATGTAACTCTTTTAGGGGATTCTTACTTACTTTATAAACAAAATAGGGACTTTTACGTGTACAAGGAAGGCCTGCTATTTCATATGATGATCAAGGGCTTGTTTTTGCAATTTCCTTTGGAGGATACATAAGAATGTTTGATGCTCGTAAGTATGAAAAGGTAATCAAATTTTGCACAAGAATACTTATAAAACTTGGTTCTTACATTGGATTTATAATTTGGAATATTAATTGTGATATACTCTAATAATCTCGTATGGTAAAATTCACTCTATAGGGTCCCTTTGAGATCTTTTCTGTTGGGGGAGATATTTCTGATGCAAATACAGTGAAATTTAGTAACGATGGAAGACTCATGCTTTTAACAACTGCAGATGGGCATATTCATGTTCTTGATTCATTTCGTGGCACACTTGTTAGTATTTTTGTTACTTAAACTCAGTTCACTTCTACTTATGTTTTATTTATATATGCTTTGATAGGATTTCTGTGTGACTGTTCTTCTGTCATATGTATATAGTTATCAACATATAATGTCACACCTGTCTCGTGCAACTCCATGTTAGAAGCTTCTTTCAGTCCAGAGGGAATGTTTGTAATATCAGGTAAGCACTTTTTGCATCAATAGAAAATTGTCAGTTCATGATTCACTTGTTCGTACATTTAAAAATATTGTAATACTTTCCTCTCTTTCATTTGTAACCATAAGATGATGATCATCAATGTTGCAATACTTTCGAATTGATTAAAAAGACAGAGACAATGAATTCACATTCATATGAACTAGGATATAATATGAATGAGCTTAAAGCTAGAAAGTCAACATTTCTCAATCAACATGAAAAATTCTGAAGATTGCTGCCTAATTCCTATAATACGTTTTAATTCAAACTGATTAACTATGACTACATTGACTTTTCTTATTATAAAATTCAATTTAATTATGTCAACATATGAGATAATATTATATCATGATCTAGAATCAAGCTCATATAGAGTTGGTCAATGTGCAGTGTTCAACACTTGTATTTTTTTAAAATTTTGGGAATAAATTAGACTAAATTATTAAGTGTTATAATTAGAAAAAAGTTAAAAGTTATTCTTACTATTTAATTTGTATCAATTATTTATTCTTAATATTTGAATATATTTTAATTTTATCCTAAGAGTTAGCTCAATTTTTAACTCCCACCTATTTTGCAGCGACTAGGACAACCATAGAATTCTCAAAGGGAAGATGATTCTGATGATCTTGATTATTCGGATGATTATTTAGACGAGTATGAGTAGGTTATTTATTTTAGTTTGAATATTTTGTATTATTGGTGGATTGCAATTTAAACAAATATAAGTCTAAGTTTAGTTATTTATCTTGTCTTGAGTTTTTATGTTAGAAGATTATTTATTATTTTGATAAGTTTGTAAACTTATTATCTAATATTTAGTATAAATTTTATTTTTATATTTAAAAGTTTATTTGTCTTATTATCTAATATTCTGTATAAATTTTATTTCTATATTTAAAAGTTTATTTGCATTAATTGTTTACTATTTTTCAAATAAAAAAATAATTAAAAAATATGGCTATTAAAATCGACGACAACGTTGTCGCTTTTTAAATTTAAAATAGACAAAATATAGACGAAGTAGCTGGCGGTATCTAAATAATTAAATCGACGGCAATTGTGTCGATTTTATTGAATCAAATATCGACAAAAATAACGTCAATTTTATATAATAATATCGACGGCAAAGTTGTCGATTTTATTAAATCAAATATCGACAAAGATGACGTCGATTTTAAATAATAATATCGACGGCAACATTGTCGATTTTAGTAAGAAGGAAAAATTTCCAAACTCATATTATAGATGAAAAAGCTGTCGATTTTATAAATTATTATTGACGGCTACGTGAGCCGTCGATTTTATTAGAATTTTAAAAAATCGACAAACTTTATAGCGACCATCCACGCCGTCCATTTTGCCGTCGACTTAGCAGTCGATTTGGCCGTCGATTTTAACGATGTTTCTTGTAGTGATAGAATGGTAAAATTATAGTTATAGATATGTTAGAAGTGAAAAGGAAAGAAAACTTTAAAATTGTTTAAATATAATATTTGTTAAAAGTGAATTTATTAAGGATTAATGACATGTTGTTGTGTGTTATTAGATTAAATTGGAATAGTTAGTTAAGAATGCTTGTTTGTTTATTATGTTGAGAGTGGACATGTTAAAATTGGTTAGATAGAATAATTATTGAAATTGATAATTAGGATATATTATTATTATTATTATTGTCATAGTACCATGAACAATGAAAACTGAATATTTTAATTTAGTGTAATTTTGGTAATGAATTAAAATTTAGTAACACTAAATTTTAGTAATGAATTTAATAAATTATTCATGATTATTAATAAATCTAGTGGTGTATGGTGCGCAGAAATCGTGACGGTTCATTTCTTGGTAACGGCGCTGAAAACTTAATACGCACGTTCATAATCTTAGTTCTTTATCACAACTTCGCACAACTAACCAGCAAGTGTACTGGGTCGTCCAAGTAATAAACCTTACGTGAGTAAGGGTCGATCCCACGGAGATTGTCGGCTTGAACCTTCCCAGATCATACTCGGAATACCACAGACAAGGTTTAGACTTTCCGAATCTCAAGAATGGCCATAATCCATGGATTCTAACTTATACAACGAGGACTCTGATTAAGGAATCCCAGAGATACTCATTCAATCTAAGGTAGAACGGAAGTAGTTGTCAGGCATGCGTTCATAGGTTGGGAATGATGATGACTGTCACGATCATCACATTCATATTGAGGTGCGAATGAATATCTTAGAATCAGAATAAGCTTGAATTAAAGAGAAATAATAGTACTTTGTATTAATTCATGAGGAACAGCAGAGCTCCACACCTTAATCTATGGTGTGTAGAAACTCTACCGTTGAAAATACATAAGAACAAGGTCTAGGAATGGCCGAATGGCCAGCCTCCTAAGGAGGGTTCAATCATCAAAACATGATCAAAAGATGTAAATACAATAGTAAAAAGTCCTATTTATACTAAACTAGTTACTAGGGTTTACAGAAATAAGTAAATGATGCAGAAATCCACTTCTAGGGCCCACTTGGTGTGTACTTGGGCTGAGCATTGAGCTTTACACGTGTAGAGGCTTCTCTTGGAGTTGAACACCAGTTTGTAACCTGTTTCTGGCGTTTAACTCCACTTTGCAACCTGTTTCTGGCGTTTAACTCCAGAATGCAGCATGGAACTGGTGTTGAACGCTAGTTTGCGTCGTCTAAACTCGGGCAAAGTATAGATTATTATATATTGCGGGAAAGCCTTGGATGTCTACTTTCCAACGCAATTGAGAGCGTGCCATTTGGAGTTCTGTAGCTCCAGAAAATCCACTTTGAGTGTAGGGAGGTCAGAATCCAACAGCATCTGCAGTCCTTCTTCAACCTCTGAATCTGATTTTTGCTCAAGTCCCTCAATTTCAGCCAGAAATTACCTGAAATCACAGAAAAACACACAAACTCATAGTAAAGTCCAGAAATATGATTTTTATTTAAAAACTAATAAAAATATACTAAAAACTAACTAAATCATACTGAAAACTATGTAAAAACAATGCCAAAAAGCGTATAAATTATCCGCTCATCACAACACCAAACTTAAATTGTTGCTTGTCCCCAAGCAACTAAAAATCAAATAGGATAAAAAGAAGAGAATATACTATAAACTCTAAAATATCAATGAAATTTAGCTCCAATCAGATGAGCGGGACTAGTAGCTTTTTGCCTCTTGAATAGTTTTGGCATCTCACTTTATCCATTGAAGTTCAGAATGATTGGCATCTATAGGAACTCAGAATTTAGATAGTATTATTGATTCTCCTAGTACAGTATGTTGATTCTTGAACACAGCTACTTTATGAGTCTTGGCCGTGGCCCTAAGCACTTTATTTTCCAGTATTACCACCGGATACATAAATTCCACAGACACATAACTGGGTGAACCTTTTCAGATTGTGACTCAGCTTTGCTAAAGTCCCCAATTAGAGGTGTCCAGGGTTCTTAAGCACACTCTATTTTTGCTTTGGACCTCGACTTTAACCACTCAGTCTCAAGTTTTCACTTGACACCTTCACGCCACAAGCACATGGTTAGGGACAGCTTGGTTTAGCCGCTTAGGCCAGGATTTTATTCCTTTAGGCTCTTATCCACTGATGCTCAAAGCCTTGGATCCTTTTTATTACCCTTGCCTTTTGGTTTTAAGGGCTATTGGCTTTTGCTCTTGCCTTTTGGTTTAAAGAGCTTTTGGCTTTTTTTGCTTGCATTTTTCTTTTTCTTTCTTTTTTTTTCGCTATTTTTTCTCTTTTTTTTTTTCTGCAAGCTTTTGTATTCATTGCTTTTTCTTGCTTCAAGAATCATTTTTATGATTTTTCAGATTATCAAATAACATTTCTCCTTTCCATCATTCTTTCAAGAGCCAACATATTTAACATTCATGAACAACAATATCAAAAGACATATGCACTGTTCAAGCATTCATTTAGAAAACAAAAAGTATTGTCACCACATCAAAATAATTAAACTAATTTCAAGGATGAATTTGAAAACATGTACTTCTTGTTCTTTTGTTTTTAGAACATTTTTCATTTAAGAAAGGTGATGGATTCATAGGACATTCATAACTTTAAGGCATAGACACTTAGACACTAGTGATCATATAGTAAAGACACAAACATAAATAAAACATAAAGCTCAAAAATCAAAAAATAGTAAAATAAATAGACAAGGAGATTAAGGAATGAGTCCACCTTAGTGAGGGTGGCGTCTTCCTCTTCTTGAAGAACCAATGGTGCTTTTGAGCTCCTCTATGTCTCTTCCTTGTCTTTACTGCTCCTCCCTCATAGCTCTTTGATCTTCTCTAATCTCATGGAGAATGATAGAGTGCTCTTGGTGTTCCACCCTTAGTTGTCCCATGTTGGAACTTAATTCTCCTAGGGAGGTGTTGATTTGCTCCCAATAGTTTTGTGGAGGAAAGTGCATCCCTTGAGGCATCTCAGGGATTTCATGGTGGGGAATTTTCTCATGCTCTTGTTGAGGTCCATGATCTCTTATTTGTTCCATCCTTTTATTAGTGATGGGCTTGTCCTCTTCAATGAGGATGTCTCCCTCTATGTCAATTCCAGCCGAATTACAGGGGTGGAATATGAGGTGAGGAAAGGCTAACCTTGCCCAAGAAGAGGACTTGTCAGCTACCTTGTAGAGTTCTTGAGGTATAATCTCATGAACTTCTACTTCCTCCCCAATCATGATACTATGGATCATGATGGCCTGGTCTATAGTAACTTCAGACCGGTTACTAGTAGGAATGATTGAGCGTTGAATGAACTCTAGCCATCCCCTAGCCACTGGTTTGAGGTCATGCCTTCTTAGATGAACCGGCTTGCCTCTTGAGTCAATTTTCCATTGAGCTCCTTCCTCACATATGCCTATGAGGACTTGGTCCAACCTTTGATCAAAGTTGACCCTTCTTGTGTAGGGGCGTGCATTCTCTTCCATCATTGGCAAGTTGAACACCAGCCTTACATTTTCCGGACTGAAATCTAAGTATTTCCCCCGAACCATGGTAAGCCAATGCTTCGGATTCGGGTTCACACTTTGATCATGGTTCCTAGTGATCCATGTGTTTGCATAGAACTCTTGAACCATTAAGATCCCGACTTGTTAAATGGGGTTGGTGAGAACTTCCCAACCTCTTCTTCGAATCTCATGTCGGATCTCTGGATACTCATTCTTTTTGAGCTTGAAAGGAACCTCAGGGATCACTTTCTTCTTGGCCACAACTTCATAGAAGTGGTCTTGATGGACCTTTGAGATGAATCTCTCCATCTCCCATGACTCAGAGGTGAAAGCAATTGCCTTCCCTTTCCTCTTTCTAGAGGTTTCTCTGGCCTTAGGTGCCATATATGGTTATGGAAAAATAAAAAGCTATGCTTTTACCACACCAAACTTAAAATGTTTGCTTGTCCCCGAGCAAAAGAAGAAAGAAAGTAGTAGAAGAAGAAGAAGAATGGAGGAGAGGGAGAGGGGTGTGTATTCGGCCAAGGGAAGAAGAAAGGGTTGTGTTGTGTGAAAATGAAGAAGGAAAGAAGGGTTTATATAGGGGTGGGATGGGAGTTAGGGTTCGGCCATTAGGGTTGGGTTTGGGAAGGAAAATAGTTTGAATTTTGAAGGTAGGTGGGGTTTATGGGGAAGAGATGATAGATGTGAGTGGTGAAGAGGTGATGGGAAAGAGGGATTGAGGTGATTGGTGAAGGGTATTTGGGGAAGAGAATTATGAAAAGGAGTGAAGAGGAGAGAAGAAGTGGTGGGGATCCTGTGGGGTCCACAGATCAAGTGGGGTCAAGGACTTAATATCCCTGCTCCAATTAGGCGTGTAAAACGCCCTTGCTGTGCAATCCTGGCGTTTAACGCCAGACTACTGCTTGTTTCTGGCGTTAAACGCCCAAATGTAGACTGTTTATGGTGTTTAACGCCAGGTAGATGCTTGTTTTTGGCGTTAAACGCCAGCTTGGTACTTGTTTCTGGCGTTAAACGCCAGACAGATGCTTGTTTCTGGCGTTTAAATGTCAGACTGCTCTCCTCCAGGGTGTGCTGTTTTTCATTCTATTTTTGATTTTTCAGTAGTTTTTGTGACTCCACATGATCATTAACCTAATAAAACACAAAATAACACAAGGAAAATAAAATAGATATAATTAAATAACATTGGGTTGCCTCCCAACAAGCGCTTCTTTAATGTCAATAGCTTGACAGTGAGCTCTCATGGAGCCTCACAGATGTTCAGAGCATTGTTGGGACCTCCCAACACCAAACTTAGAGTTTGACTGTGGGGGATTTGGTTGACTCTGCCGTGAGAGAAGCTTTTCATGCTTCCTCTCCATGGTTACAGAAGGAGATCCTTGAGTCTTAAACACAAGGTTGTCCTCATTCAGTTGAAGGACCAATTCTCCTCTGTCCACATCAATCACAGCTCTTGCTGTGGTTAGGAAGAGTCTTCCAAGGATGATGGATTCATCCTCTTCCTTCCCAGTGTCTAGGATTATAAAACCAGCAGGGATGTAAAGGCCTTCAACCTTTACTAACACGTCCTCTACTTGTCCATAAGCCTGTTTTCTTGAGTTGTCTGCCATCTCTAATGAGATTCTAGTAGCTTGCACCTCAAAGATCCCAAGTTTCTCCATTACAGAGAGTGGCATTAAGTTTATTCCTGACCCCAGGTCACACAGAGCCTTCTCAAAGGTCATTGATAAACCACTATTTTATGGTTTATCTTGTGCTCAATTGAGTGGTTTTTATCTACTCTTTACCCACTTATTCATACTATTTGCATGGTTTTATATTTCCTTCCTGATTTTGTGCTATGATTGAAACATGCTTCTTTGATCTTATATTTGCTTATTATTAATCCTCTCTTATTACCATTAGATGCCTTGATATGTGTGTTAAGTGTTTTCAGATATTATAAGGCAGGAATGGCTTGGAGGATGGGAAGAAAGCATGCAAAAATGGAAGGAATGCAAGAAGTTAGAGAAATTGCTAAGCTGTCCAGCCTGACCTCTCTGCACTCAAACGACTATAACTTTAGCTACAGAGGTCCAAATGACGCGGTTCCAGTTGCGTTGGAAAGATAACGTCCGGGGCTTTGATTTGATATATAATATGATATAGTTTCTCTGACGCTAGGTGATGCCACTGCGTGATCCATGCGGCTGCGTCGCAGTGACGGAAATCAGCGTGTTTGAATTCTTCTCCAGTGATTTTCGGGCTGTTTTCGACCCAGTTTGCGGCCCAGAAAAAGTGGGGAAATGCATCCATTCATAGGAGAGGCTCTCATAATTCACTTCTCATGATTTAGATATAGTTTTTAGAGAGAGATGTTCTCTCCTCTCTCTTAGGATTAGGATTTAAGACTTCTCTTAGTTTTAGGAGTGACTTTCAATCCCAGGTTCAATGTTCTTTTACTTTATATTTATCTCTTACTTTCAGATACTTTGATGCTTATATTAGTTATGTTGCCTATTTGACTTATGCTACATTCATGTTATGATTTTCTTAATTAATATTATTTGAGGTATTTCAGATTTATGATTGCTTTCTTTTATTTATATAGATAATTTAGATTTTCCCCTTTTGGTCTTGGTTAAGAAATCAGTAACTCAACATTATCAAACTCATCATAATTGATAATCGCTATCTTGCTAATTGAACTGAACTTCAATAATCCCAACTTTTTCTTAGGAAATAAATAGGATTCGAAGGTCAAACTAATTAGTCTCTTGACTTTCCTTTGCTTTAAAGGTTAACTAAGAGGAATTAAGATTCAACTTTCATTATTGTTGAGAGAGATAACCAAGTTGGACTTCCAATTTCTCATACCTTGCCAAAAGTTTATTTTACAGTTATTATTTATTTTATTTGTCATTTAAATATATCTGTGCTCATTGCCCAAGCTCCAAAACCCCCAATTTACATAACTCATAACCAATAATAAGAACATACTTCCCTGCAATTCTTTGAGAAGACGACCCGAGGTTTAAATACTCGGTTATCAATTTTAAAGGGGTTTGTTACTTGTGACAACCAAGACGTTTGCACGAAGGGATTTTTGTTAGTTTAGAGACTATATCTACAACGCGACTATTTTTATGAACTTCTTTACTGGCAAAAATCCTAACGTCAAAATGGCACCGTTGCCGGGGAATTGCAAACGTGTGCCTTATTATTGGTTATTGTAAATACTTTTTTGATTTTTGCTTGTTTATTTTTTTTATTTTTGTTTTTATTTTTGCTTTTCCATAAATTAAGAGGTTATTTGTTTTTATTTAGTTATAAAAAAAATTTCAAAAATTTGTTCTTAGTGTTCATCTTGATCTTCAAGTTGTTCTTAGTTGTTTTCTTCGTTTTGATCTGAAAATTTGAAATTTGGTGTCATTTTATTGTTTTTCTCTTTCCTCATTAAATTCAAAAATATTTTTAATTAATTTTTTTTTAATTTTTATCTTATCTTATCTTATTTCAAAAATCAAATTTCAAAATTCAAATTTAAAAATTTTCAAAATTTAATTTTCAATTTCAAAATTTAAATAACCTTTTGATTTAAATTAATTTTTTATTTTTTTTTTGTTTTTAATTTTTTATTTGTTACTATGAACTCTCACCCCTTTGGCTATGAGTCTGGTTACAATAATGTTGCAGGAAGAAGAAATTACAATGAGAACAGGCATCAAGGTTGGAACAATCAAAGATGGGAGGAGCCACAAGGATTTGATCAACCCTCATGGCAACAACCACCTCCAATGGACTATCAACAACCACCACCATATGCCCATGAACCCTTTCCTCAACACAACTTTGGACCACCAAACTCACAAGCCCCTTCCTGCCATTCACCTCCATATGACCCTAACCATCAACCACCATACCAACCACCTTATGAGCCATATGAACCATATATAGAACCACCCCAATTCCAATCCAATCACTCCCAACCACCACCACTTTCTTTTGTATCATGTCCAAGTCCGGCAACCCGAGAAGCAGAGGATCACCTAAGGGAAACAGTAATTAAATTTCAGGCAACCATTCAACAACTGGGGAAAGTATTACTTCAATGGGCTTCTAGACGCTTAAATACACAAGGATCAGCCACAGCCCCATGTGGACAGTCTAGTGAAGAGCATAGCATGAAGGAGATACCAGAAAACCCAGTGGACAAGACAGAGAATGAATTCGTACTAGAACAAGTAGAAGAAGCTGTCATTGTTCAAGAAGAAGAAGAAGTGGTTGAAGACTTAGGAGATGCAGAACCTCCATGGGAAAGTCCAGTCATAGAGCCTCCTTTCGAGACGGTTGAAATTGATGCTGAGGAGGGTGTACAACCTCCAAAGCATATCATAGTTGAAGACTTGGAAGAGGTTGATCAAGAGATGGAGATTCAAGAAGAAGAAGCACAACCTCCCATGCCCTTGGAAAGCAATGAAGTGGAGATTGAATTGAAAGAGAGCTACCAAGAGGAAGAGGTTGAAATTGAAGAAGCTTGCAAAGAAGTGGTAATTATCAGAGAAGAGCACAAGGGAGTGGAGCTTGCAATTTCATTGAAAATACCTCCCCCCAAGTTGCCATAATCCTTCACAACATTCAAGTGGGTAAAATTCATATCCCATAGCTTTCTAATCCCACTTGAATATGGGCTACTGGAGATGGATGGTCAACTTAGAGCTCTTTGTGACATTAAGAGTAAGAGGAAGATGGCCAGTGGTAAGAATTGTCCTGCAAGGTTCATCATGGTTGGAAGCTTTAAGTTTAAACGCAAAGGTTGGTATAAAGCTCAACAGAATAGGTCTAGGGAGCTGTTTGGTCGCTGCAGTGAAAATTCATATCACCTTTCACCCGGCTGGAAAAATGCAGATCGAGACAAGAACGGGTGTAAAAGTAAAGTTTGGGATCCTGGAATCTGTTCTGACATCTAACACCCCGGGAGCCTAAGAATCTTTTTGAAGCTGCTCAAGGGTTTTACATGCTTAGTTTGGGACCCCGGAGGTTACTGGAATCACAAACACTGGTAGAGATTCCTGGATGAGTTCAAGCACAAGCCACCATAACAAAGGATTCCCCAAATGTCCAACTTAAGGACTTTAACTAAAAGTGCTAGGTGGGAGACAACCCACCATGGTATGGTCGTCCTTTTTCATTTTTATTTAGTTTTTTTTGAAATTTTACTTTATTTTATTATATTGAACCTGGAGTTTTACATCACATTCATATTAAACACTGCATTCTGCATCTATTTCAGACTTAAAAAAAAAAAAGCGATCACGCGACGCGACTGCATCAGCGACGCGTCTGCATCGCAAGGAGATGGAAGACAATATTAATATAAACAGAGAGTTTCGCAGGAGCAGCGCTGGAGTTGTGCCAATGGCACAAATCACTCCACGCGACCGCGTCATATGGGAATAATGGTCTCCCACGCGACCGCATCACCCACGCGGCCGCGTGACCTGAAATCGGCGTAAAAAGGGTGCTTGGCCGAAAGTTGTGCTGGAGTTGGGCTGGACTCGTGCTGGAAGCCCAAGCCCTCCCACCCGAACGCGTGCCCCACGCGTTCGCGTCGTTTTCAAAAGATGGCCACTCACGCGACCGCGTCAACCACGCGATCGCGTCACCCAGAATTTTGGCAAAAAGAGTTTCGAACAGAGAGTTATGTGACCGCGAGGCTGCACTCGCGCCACTAGCACAAATCGAGTCACGCGGTCGCGTGCCCCACGCGTCCGCGTCACCCAACCTTATCGCGCACCACGTGACCGCGTCACCCACCCGACCGCGTCGCCAGCGTCGCACAACCTATCCAGATTAGTGCCAATTTTCTTATCTTTTCTTCTCCGAATCCTTATTCTCTTATCTTTTCTTCTTTCTTTCTTCTTCCTTTCTTATTTTCTCTCACTCCCATTCTAGTTTATTTAATTTATTTGCATACTTTCATTCATTGCATATTTTTATTTTTTCTAAAATTATTATTGGTGTTCAAATATTCTTATTCAACTGTTACATCTTTTTTGGTATTTTCTTGATGCTTAGTGACTTGTTTAATTCTGATTGAGTAATATTATTTAAATCAATGCCAATCTTTTATATTTGTATTACTTTTGCATTGATATGAATTTATATTATCTCTCCTCCCCCACTCTTTTCCCCATTGTTGAAAATTTTGCACCATTGGTATGCCATGGCTTCTATTCTTTTCTCACTTACATGTTGAAGCTTCCATGTAAATGAGACCCTTATCATTTGGCATTAACCCATACTTTTTTTTATTTTCTTATCTCTATTTCTGGGTTACTCTTCTTCCCTTTTTCTTTCAGGATGGCCACCCGGAAGGGAGCCGGAAGACATTTTACATGGGGAGACAGACAAGTTCATCAGCAAAATTCTTGGAGAAAAGCATCAGTTGGAGAAGACCCGTCCACCTGCACATCTCAGCATGCACTGAGGACGGTGCAATCTTTAAGTGTGGGGAGGTCGATACCGATCTCCATGGGTTAGTTATTTCCTGACTCAACACCAAAAATTTTTATTTTATTTGTTTGTTCATTGTTGCATTTGCATGATTGATTGCATATTTGTTTGATTTTTGCATATTTTACCACTTGGTTAAAGTAATATTTTCTTTTTCAAGAAACTTTTTATAACATTTCACTAATTTGAATAAAATTTTTTGTTACACTTGTTTGAAGAAATATTATACTGGAACATGGTTTAGAGCTCGAACACACAAAACCTGTGAGATTTTGAGCCTATTTAAATTGGTTGCATTTTTCAACCAATATTTTATTTTTGATGTGTGTATTTTTCTCTCTAAAATTGTGATCTTTGTCTTGCTTAATTCTATATTTCCATAATTTGATGTATGCATGCACTTATATGATTGAGGCCTTTGTTTCACTGAGCTTACATACCCATATGGCCTTAACCATTCATTATTCCTTGCAAACCAATTTGAGCCTATTATACTCCTTTGTTCTTTTCTTTAGCACATCATTAACTCTAAGCAAAAAACAATAATGTCCTTAATTTGAATCCTTGGTTAGCTTAGACTAGTGAGAGTGCTTATGATTTAAGTGTGGGAAATTGGGTTTGGAAATATTTGGTTTGAGAATTGAGTATGTTAGAATTTTCTAAAAATGTGAAAGAAATGTTTGGAACATGTTCATGAATTCAATAAATTAATCATATGCATTGAGAAAAACAAAAGAAAAAGAAAAAATATATATAAAAAAAAGAGAGAAAAAGGAAAGAAAAAGTGCAAATAAGAGAAAGGGGACAAAATGCCCCAAAGTAAGTGGTGAAAGCAATGCATATGTACGGTACTTAGAATTAGAATGCATGAATAATGTGAAAAACATGGTTGATGGATAGTTAGAATTTGTATTGTGATTACATGGATTGTCTAAAGTTAGGTGGAAAGTTTAAGTTAATTAAGCATTCAAATTTTAGTCCACTTGGTCAAATACAATCCTACCTTGACCCTAACCCCATTACAACCCTTAAAAGACCTCTTGATATGTGTATCTGTGCATTAAATTTATGTTGATTGTTAGATGAAGAGCAAGCCTTAGAAAGCAAGGATATAGAGAATTGAGAGAATCGGACCTAAAAACACTTGAGTGATTAGAGTGTATACACTACCAGTGAGGGTTCGATGCTCAATTCCTTGTTCCCTGCTTTCATGAGCTATTTTCTTCTTGCAAGTCTATTTGTACTTCATTTTTATGATTTGAATTAGTGAAATCCACTTCATATTTATTCTTGGAGAACTTATTTACTCTTAACCAAGTAAGTAAAAGCATTTAGCATGTAGTTGCATTTATAGGTTGCATTTCATACATTCTACCATTCCTCTTCATTTCTTTATAGCTTCTCTTGAGCTTAGCATGAGGACATGCTAATGTTTAAGTGTGGGGAGGTTGATAAACCACTATTTTATGGTTTATATTGTGCTCAATTAAGTGGTTTTTATCTACTCTTTACCCACTTATTCATACTATTTGCATGGTTTTATATTTCCTTCCTGATTTTGTGCTATGATTGAAAACATGCTTCTTTGATCTTATATTTGCTTATTATTAATCCTCTCTTATTACTATTAGATGCCTTGATATGTGTGTTAAGTGTTTTCAGATATTATAAGGCAAGAATGGCTTGGAGGATGGGAAGAAAGCATGCAAAAGTGGAAGGAATGCAAGAAGTTGGAGAAATTGCTAAGCTGTCCAACCTGACCTCTCTGCACTCAAACGGCTATAACTTTAGCTACAGAGGTCCAAACGACGCGGTTCTAGTTGCGTTGGAAAGCTAACGTCCGGGGCTTTGATTTGATATATAATATGATATAGTTTCCCTGACGCTAGGCGACGCCACCGCGTGATCCATGCGGCCGCGTCGCAGTGACGGAAATCAGCGTGTTTGAATTCTTCTCCAACGATTTTCGGGCTGTTTTCGACCCAGTTTGCGGCCTAGAAAACACAGATTAGAGGCTATAAAGTGGGGAAATGCATCCATTCATAGGGGAGGCTCTCATAATTCACTTCTCATGATTTAGATGTAGTTTTTAGAGAGAGAGGTTCTCTCCTCTCTCTTAGGATTAGGATTTAGGTCTTCTCTTAGTTTTAGGAGTGACTTTTAATCCCAGGTTCAATGTTCTTTTACTTTATATTTATCTCTTACTTTCAGATACTTTGATGTTTATATTAGTTATGTTGCCTATTTGGCTTATGCTACATTCATGTTATGATTTTCTTAATTAATATTATTTGAGGTATTTCAGATTTATGATTGCTTTCTTTTATTTATATAGATAATTTAGATTTTCCCCTTTTGGTCTTGGTTAAGAAATCAATAACTCAACATTATCAAACTCAGCATAATTGATAATCGCTATCTTGCTAATTGAACTGAACTTCAATAATCCCAACTTTTTCTTAGGAAATAAATAGGATTCGAAGGTCAAACTAATTAGTCTCTTGACTTTCCTTTGCTTTAAAGGTTAACTAAGAGGAATTAAGATTCAACTTTCATTATTGTTGAGAGAGATAACCAAGTTGGACTTCCAATTTCTCATACCTTGCCAAAAGTTTATTTTACAGTTATTATTTATTTTATTTGTCATTTAAATATATCTGTGCTCATTGCCCAAGCTCCAAAACCCCCAATTTACATAACTCATAACCAATAATAAGAACATACTTCCCTGCAATTCCTTGAGAAGACGACCCGAGGTTTAAATACTCGGTTATCAATTTTAAAGGGGTTTGTAACTTGTGACAACCAAGACGTTTGCACGAAGGGATTTTTGTTAGTTTAGAGACTATATCTACAACGCGACTGTTTTTATGAACTTCTTTACTGGCAAAAATCCTAACGTCAGTCATGGTGCCTATGGTACAAGGTATTAAGAATTTGCCAGGATCCTGTTTCTTTTGAGGTAATTTCTGCCTATCCAATGCATTCAGTTCATTGGTGAGCAAGGGAGGTTCATCTTCCCAAGTCTCATTACCAAATAATTTGGCATTCAGCTTCATGATTGCACCAAGGTACTTAGCAAATTGCTCTTCAGTAATGTCTTCATCCTCTTCAGAGGAAGAAAACTCATCAGAGCTCATGAAGGGCAGAAGGAGGTTCAATGGAATCTCTATGGTCTCTAGATGAGCTTCAGATTCCTTTGGTTCCTCAAAGGGGAACTCCTTATTGGTCACTGGACATCCCAGGAGGTCTTCCTCACTAGGATTCACGTCCTTCTCTTCCCTTGTAGGTTCGGCCATGATGGTCAAATCAATGGCCTTGCAATCTCTCTTTGGATTCTCTTCTGTATTGCTTGGAAGAGTACTAGGAGTAGTTTCAGTGACTCTTTTACTCAGCTGGCCCACTTGTGCCTCCAAATTTCTAATGAAGGACCTTGTTTCATTCATGAAACTTAGAGTGGCCTTAGATAAATCAGAGACTATATTTTTTAAGCTAGATGGATTCTGCTCAGAATTCTCTATCTGTTGCTGAGTGGATGATGGAAAAGGCTTGCTATTGCTAAACCTATTTCTTCCACCATTATTAAAGCCTTGATAGAGGGATTCACCTTCTTTTTGTTTGAAGGTTTGAACATCCACTCTAAACTTACTAAGCTTTTAAGGAGGAAAAAACTTGGCTAAGAAAGCCGTGACCAACTTATCCCAAGAGTTCAGGCTGTCTTTAGGTTGAGAGTCCAACCACATTCTAGCTCTGTCTCTTACAGCAAATGGGAAAAGCATAAGCCTGTAGACCTCGGGGTCAACCCCATTGGTCTTAACACTATCACAGATCTGCAAGAATTCAGTTAAGAACTGAAAGGGATCTTCGGATGGAAGTCCATAAAACTTGCAATTCTGTTGCATCAGAGAAACTAATTGAGGTTTCAACTCAAAATTGTTTGCTCCAATGGCAGGGATTGAGATGCTTCTTCCATGTAAATTGGAATTAGGTGCAGTAAAGTCACCAAGTATCTTCCTTGCATTGTTATTATTTTCGGCCATGTCTCCTTCTTTTTTGAAAATTTCAGTCAGATTTTTTCTAGAGAGTTGTGCTTTAGCTTCCCTTAGCTTCCTCTTCAGAGTCCTTTCAAGTTCAGGATCAGCCTCAACAAGAATGTTCTTATCCTTGTTCCTGCTCATATGAAAAAGAAGAAAATAGAAAAGAAAATATGGAATCCTCTATGTCACAGTATAGAGATTCCTTATGTAAGTATAGAAGAAGAAAAAGGTAAGAATCCAAACACAAGGGAGAGGAGTATGTTCGAATTCTTTAGTGAAAGAGGGGTGTTAGTAGATAAATAAATAAATATAAGGAGATGAGGGATGGAATTTTTGAAAATAATTGACAAGAAAAGGAAAATATTTTTGTTTTTAAATTAAAATTATAATTAAAATTCGAAAATAAAAAAATTAAATTAAATTAAAAGTTAAAACAATTAGTTAATTAAAAAGGAATTTTGAAAAAGAGGAAGGTGATTTTCGAAAATTAGAGAGAGAGAATTAGTTAGGTAGTTTTGAAAAAGATATGATTGAAACAAAAAGATAGGATTAGTTTGAAGAAGATTTGAAAATCAATTTTAAAAAGATAAGAAGTTAGATAAGAAATTAGAAAAGATTTTGAAATTGATTTTGAAAAAGATGTGATTGAAATTTATTTTGAAAAAGATTCGAAAAAGAAATTTAAAAAGATTTGATTTTTGAAATCAAAGTTGATTACTTGACTAACAAGAAACTAAAAAGATATGATTCTAGAGTTTAAAGATTGAACCTTTCTTACTAGGCAAGTAACAAACTTAAAAATTTTGAATCAATCACATTAATTGTTAGCATTAATTTTGAAAATATGAAATAAAAATAAGAAAAAGATTTTGAAAATCAATTTAAAATTTTTGAAAATCATAAAAGAAAAATGAAAAAGATTTTATTTTTGAAAAAGATTTGAAAAAGATAGAATTTTTAAACTGAAAATTTGATTTGACTCATAAGAAACAACTAGATTTTAAAAAAGTTTTGAAAAAGTCAACTCAAATTTTCGAAAATTTATGATAGAAAGAGGGAAAGATATTTTTTTTTATTTTTGAATTCTTAATGATGAGAGAGAAAAACACAAAAAAGACACAATGCATGAAAATTTTAGATCAAAACACATGATGCATGCAAGAACACTTTGAATGTCAAGATGAACACCAAGAACACTTTGAAGATCATGATGAACATCAAGAACTTATTTTTTTGAAAATTTTTTTAAGAAAAGAAAAACATGCAAGATACCAAACTTAGAAATTTTCAATAATTAGACACTAACAAATTAAAAATGCATATGGAAAACAAGAAAAGACACAAGACATAAAAATGCAAAGATCAAACAAAGCAATTCATCAAGAACAACTTGAAGATCATGAAGAACATATGCAAGAATTTTTGAAAAATGTACAAATTTTAAAAACATGCAATTGGCACAAAACTTAAAATTTGACTCAAGACTCAAACAAGAAACATCAAAATTTTTTATTTTTATGATTTTATAAAATTTTTTTGGATTTTTTGAAAATTATTTTGGGAACAATGAAAAAGAAAAAAAATTTTGTATTTTTCGAAAATAAGAAATAAAAAGCTTAAAATTAAAATAAAATTACCTAATCTGAGCAACAAGATGAACCGTCAGTTGTCCAAACTCGAACAATCTCCGGCAACGGCGCCAAAAACTTGGTGTTGTTGCCGGACCAAAAACATGGCACTGTTGTTGCCGAAAACAAATGCGAAATTGATGTTCCCTCCCCAGCAACGGCGTCAAAAACTTGGTGCGCGGAAATCGTGACGGTTCATTCCTTGGTAACGGCGCTGAAAACTTAATACGCACGTTCATAATCTTAGTTCTTTGTCACAACTTCGCACAACTAACCAGCAAGTGTACTGGGTCGTCCAAGTAATAAACCTTACGTGAGTAAGGGTCGATCCCACGGAGATTGTCGGCTTGAAGCAAGCTATGGTCATCTTGTAAATCTCAGTCAGGCGGATTTAATTGATTATTGTGAATTGATAATTAAAATATAAATAAAACGTAAAATAAAGATAGTGATACTTATGTAATTCATTGGTGAGAATTTCAGATAAGCGTATAGAGATGCGTTCATTCCTCCTGAACCTTTGCTTTCCTATTGTCTTCATTCAATCATCCATACTCCTTTCTATGGCAAGCTGTATGTTAGGCATCACCGTTGTCAATGGCTACATCCTGTCCTCTCAGTGAAAACGGTCCAATGCGCTGTCACTGCATGGCTAATCATCTATCGGTTCTCGATCATACTGGAATAGGATCCATTGATCCTTTTGCGTCTGTCACTACGCCCAGCACTCGCGAGTTTGAAGCTCGTCGCAGCCATCCCTTCCCAGATCCTACTCAGAATACCACAGACAAGGTTTAGACTTTCCGGATCTCAAGAATGGTCGTCCATGGATTCTAACTTATACCACGAGGACTCTGATTAAGGAATCCCAGAGATACTCATTCAATCTAAGGTAGAATAGAAGTGGTTGTCAGGCACGCGTTCATAGGTTGGGAATGATGATGACTGTCACGATCATCACATTCATATTGAGGTGCGAATGAATATCTTAGAATCGGAATAAGCTTGAATTGAATAGAGAAACAATAGTACTTTGTATTAATTCATGAGGAACAGCAGAGCTCCACACCTTAATCTATGGTGTGTAGAAACTCTACCGTTGAAAATACATAAGAACAAGGTCCAGGCATGGCCGAATGGCCAGCCTCCCAAGGAGGGTTCAATCATCAAAACATGATCAAAAGATGTAAATACAATAGTAAAAAGTCCTATTTATACTAAACTAGTTACTAGGGTTTACAGAAATAAGTAAATGATGCAGAAATCCACTTTTGGGCCCACTTGGTGTGTGCTTGGACTGAGCATTGAGCTTTACACGTGTAGAGACTTCTCTTGGAGTTGAACGCCAGTTTGTAACCTGTTTCTGGCGTTTAACTCCACTTTGCAACCTGTTTCTGGCGTTTAACTCCAGAATGCAGCATGGAACTGGTGTTGAACGCCAGTTTGCGTCATCTAAACTCGGGCAAAGTATGGACTATTATATATTGCTGGAAAGCCCTGGATATCTACTTTCCAAAGCAATTGAGAGCACGCCATTTGGAGTTCTGTAGCTCCAGAAAATCCACTTTGAGTGCAGAGAGGTCAGAATCCAACAGCATCTGCAGTCCTTCTTCAACCTCTGAATCTGATTTTTGCTCAAGTCCCTCAATTTCAGCCAGAAATTACCTGAAATCAGTAATAATTAGATTTATATTTAAGATTCGTATAAGGTTTGCAAAATAGATTTAGTATATTTTGAACAGTTAATAATTTAGTTGTTAATATGATTAACTTTTACTGGTTACGTGATGTGAATTTGATTTTGTCAAATTCAATTTGTTAATTAAATTTCGATATCGCTGTTTTCTTTAATGTTATATACGGCTATGTTTTGTAGGGCTCACGAATGTTGGAATGCGACCACCTAATGCTGCCGGATCCGTACAATCCAATTGTGGAGGGGCATATACGGGAGACTGATTTTTATCACATTTTTCAAATTGGAGTTGTCCAATGTTTGTCAGCATTGGTTAATGCTCTGGTCGAGAGATGGCACCCTAAGACTCACACATTCCATTTGTCGGTTGGTGAGTATGTTGTAACGTTGGAGGACGTGGCACTAATTCTTGGTCTTTCGACGAATGGTCTGCCAATTACAGGACCGACTCTCAGTAGATTTGAGGCCATGGATGCCGAATGCTTAGATCAGTTTGGTGTTGCACCTATGAAGTCAGACTGTAGAGGAAGTTTCATAAAGTTAACGTGGTTCCGATGACTGAAAGATCGTTCAGTGTTGACCGATGATATTCACATTTAGAGGTACGTCAAGTGTCACATAATGTTATTATTTGGGACAATTATGTTTGAAGACAAGTCTGGGGCAGCTGTGCACTGGAAGCTTCTTCCGTTGCTCTATAACTTCGCTGGGATCATACAATTTAGTTGGGGATCGGCATGCTTGGCACACCTGTATAGAGCATTATGCAGGGCATCACGTGTCGACTGCAAGGAGGTTGATGGTCCATTGACACTGTGGCTTACCTGGGCTTTGATCCGTCTATCATTTCTCGCGCCAATTCCTGGCAATCCTTGACTGTTTCCGATTGAAAACAGGTAAATATAGTTATTATTTGCTTTGAAATAGTTTAACACATTTTATTATTTAAATTTGAATGATAAGAGTTAATTAACGGATTGTTTGGTATCAGGTGGCGCAACTGGGATCATTATAATCGGCCTTACAAATGAGTTCCGTCTACCTGCACTATTGGCTTGCAATGTCTGAATGCTCTAATACAAGGGTAATAACTTCAGAAGACTCAGTGTAGTACACGAATATCAGAAACCAAGTCATCTCCTCGGTACGCAGGCGTCATTTCAAAATGAACGACTGCTGATGGCTCCTTGTGACACATGGCCTCGAACCATATGGGCAAAGTTTCGTACGAAGCTTTCCAACCTCCAAAAATGACTCCACTGCCTTTTGCTTTGCCAACCATGCTTTGCGATAACTTATGGTGTAGTTAAACTTTGACTGTACTTCCACAATCACTGATTTCACCTTTATAGATGGGTCAACTTCTACCAATGGCTTTATTGCTACTGCAATTGTGTTGGAATCCAACTTCGAATGATCTTGAGTAATAGTGGCCCTAGTACAAGTGTGACTACTATTGTACCTCCTTACCTCCCAGCAGTACTTCCTGAACATTTTACTAACCCTGATTAGCCAATCACAACCTGTGCCATACTGGATACATTTAGCATAGAATGTCGTCGGTTCCGACTCATGCACCCGATATCTACACCTCTACGGATGGTATAATCTTTCATCGCCTTAATTACTGTCTCCCTAGAACTAAATTCCATTCCCACGGTGAATTCACCATCCATCATAACAGGAAGCTCTGCTGCATTCACACCACAAAATTTATCTTTCAATAAATAATTCTTAAATACGTGTGTCATTAACAAAATCTATCTATAATCCCTAAATCAATAATAAATCATTTAAAATTTAATAAATTAATTAACTAGTCCAATAAATGCTATTTAATAAATTAGTAATCACACAAGAATGCGAAATACTAAATTCAACATACATGCTTACTTGATAATTAAAAATTAAACAATTACTAATTATTACATACCTGCATTTATATATTAAGAAAACTCCGGTGCATGCATGGCCTCCAAATCTAACGACCACATGAAAGTTGGCTCCTCAAATGGCTACTGGTTAGTTAGTGTATTTGCTTGATCTTTGTCTACACCCGGATCAACGACATCATAGTTACTTTCAAACTCTTCTTCGCTATCACTGTTGTAATATTCTAATTCAATATCTTGGTCCGCTGCAGATTGTTCGAACTCAATATATAATTCAATGAATGATATTTGGGAGCGACTTTCAAAATACACAGAAAATATTTCTTGCATGCTCGCTTCATCGGTCACGTATTTCGTTTGAAATTGAATGAATCCACCAAATACAGATATAGGATATCTGTACAGAATACACGACACTCTCCAGGATATTTGAGAATCTAACTTTTCACAAACCACACCTTTTAATTCTTCAAATGACAGTGTGAATGAAATTATAATATCTAATGGATTTTCACATACAAATTTTACTCTTTCAACTATTTGTAATAAAATTTGACCATGATAATACACTTTTAATGTAACTCTATCATCCATGATAAAAAGAAGACAAGAAGGTGAGAAGAGAAAAAAAAAGAGAAACAGCAGCTATGAGCTTCGGAGATTTGAAAATGGTGAGAAGAAGAAGATGAAATGGAGAGCTCGGTGATGGAATCGGTATATATAATGTTGAAATTGGACCATCCAACCGCCTGTTTGACAGGTTCAAATTTTTTGGAAAACAAATCGGATAGTCCGATTATAAGAACAGCCCGCCAAAAGATTTTGTGTGCTTCAAATCGGTGGGTCCGATTTCACTTGAATAAAAAAAATCTCAGCCTTAAAATCGGTGGATCCAATTTCTTTGGACCAAAAAATCTTTGTTTTCTGAAATTGGTGGGTCCGATTTCTTTACAAAAAGAATTAAGCCCAGCACAAATCGAACGGTCCGATTTGTGTATCTTCTCACCTCCAACTAATTAAACTGTCCGATTTTTTTCTTTCATTTAACCGCCGTCTCAACCGTGTAAAAAACCCTTGTCTTCCATAAGCCGGCGTTACACCAATCCAAGTGCCATATCGAACAAAACTATCCATCTGCGATCCGCATATTGCTTGCCTATGCTGACGAGTGCAGTCACATATTATTTCAAATTCCACGTGTAGTCAAACTAAAGTGGCCTTCTAGTTGAAGAGTTAATACTTAATTTGACCCTAAAATTTGACCTCCGACTTAATTTAACCCTCTAATTACCAATTGACTCAAATTGTACCTTGAAATTTTAAGACGTGGCTCAAATTGGCCCTTCCGTCTATTTTCGTCACCGGAAAACTGACGTGGCACATGTAGTTAACACCTGGTAGCCTCAACGGTCGTCTGACGTGGCAAAATATTTGTATGCATCAATTTAGCCCCCAATAATTTGAAAAAAAAACTTAGCAACCCCCATATCTCCCAAATCATTGTGTTTCTGGTGAATTGGGGCGTAGGAGTAAGCCTCACGTAGCTCTAGCATGTCCTCTGGATCTGCCTCTTCTGGTGCTTCTTTATTCCATTAGCATTCGCCATCCTCTGCTTCAGCCTCTTAGTTATCGTTGCCGTCATAGTTGTGGGTTAGCATCTGCCTTTACTCTGACTTTGCGTATTCTGGTTCTTCTTCGCCGTCGCGGTGCTTAGGTTGGTCGTCTGCCTCCACTCCTCTTCTGAATCTTCCGCTGCTTGTGCTAGAAAATTTTGAGTGACCCTAATCTGCATAGTGCTAGGTAAACAAGTGTGAAAACCTTCCAACTTGGCCTACAGCAACACCATATGCGCACAGCATCGGCGAGACTTAAACCCACTTTCTGAAATTAAACTCTTAAAAAGGAACTTGTAAAGTTCTTGTTAGAAGACTCTAATGCTTCGAAATCATAGGCAAAATCAAACTTAGTTGCAAAACAACCCTGTCTGAATGTATATATTCTCTTAGAGTTGGACACTAAAACTATATTAGATGTTCTTAGATGTGCGTTTGATGAAGATGAAATTTCAATTACTGGTTCATTTTCACTGAACTTGGTTGATCAATCCATTGAAGAAGCAAAAGAAGAAAATGGTGTTACAGAACATCAAAGTACTTTGGTTCAGAACACAGTAGATGCTCTTGTTAAATTAATTGATATAAAATCTATTTCACCAGACACGACCTCTAGTAGTGGTGATAATGAGTTGATAAAAGAGTGGCCATTGAAGGACATGGGTTATCTGTTTGAGTTCATTCCCTATTATGTCGCTCTCCAAAGAGCTAAAATCTCAAAGGATGTACTGTGTCAAATATTTGAATATTTGACTTCAGAGAGGTACTCTGCAACAAATGTCTTGGTTCATGGTTCAACTCCAAAAAATAAAGAAAAACAAGTGCTTGCACTTTTGGAAATACTGCCTGATTCAGACTGGGATGCATATGTACTAGAACTTTGTGAAAGCGCTCAATATCACTAAGTGAGTACATAGATCCTTTTGATCTTATTAACCTCTTGGTGCTCCAGATGTTTAGTGGTACCAAATATTAACTTTTATCTAGCTAAGTATTTATTATTTAACCATTTTATTTTATCACATTTGGAACTTCTTGTTACTTGCATTATGACCTTAAATCTTGAGGTCTAGAAACAAATCAGCCATCGTTGACAATGGCTTGATCAGCAGATTTTCTACAAGACACCAACTCCCACATGGAAGCCCTATTCTTCCGCATGAAAATGATATAGTAGAGAATTCTTATGGACATCAACAGATATCACGGGTATTTACACACAAATCACTATATATCAAGGTCATAAATTTCTGGAGATTTTATTAACCTTAGTGATGGTTTTGCAGTTTGAGATCTTGAACAGCCTGCAGAAAAATGAGAGATTTATTCAGATAGAAAATTTGCCTCAATTGAGGCTTGTCCCACCTTTTGTATACCATGAAAAGGTAAATAAGGTGATAAATTTTCATGCTGGAAAAAATAGCAATAGTAGTTTTGCAATTTTGAAAAAACAAAGTAGAAACAACAAATAAAACCGGGAGCTAAGAGTTAAGAGTTCATCAATAAGATTTTCATTAAAATCAACTATATTTGGTAAGTATAATTTTATTTAAGAAAACCCGGGGCTGATTGGTGTCTATTTTTACTATTTGGTTTAGTATAATTTTGTTTCTTTTTTTTTAATAAAATTTTAAAAATAGAAATTATTGAAAGTGAAAATAGAAAATAAAAATTGAAACCAAATTGTTGACCATATGTCCCTAAAATTTGCTAGGTCAATTTTTTGGTGACGAAAAATGACGGAAGGATCAAATTGAGGTACGGATCAAAATTTTAGAGTACAATTTGAATCAATTGAAAATTTGAAGATTAAATTACATCGTAAATCAAATTTAAGGAACCATTTTAAATATTAATCCAATCCTAGACTCTTTAGTCCTAGACTCTAATTTACACGGGTCCAACATCAAAACTGGGAAACCGACCAAAGTTGTGAAAGTCGAACAATCACTGAGCTCCATACACGCAGCATTTAGTTAAAGACACCAAAAATTAATGAGAAACTATATAAAAATAACGGGTACGGGCCCATCTCTTCAATTCAGGTGAAGAAGCACCCTTACACGCCACACTAAATAGGAATATATTAAAAACAATAAAAAATCTGTGATTAAAATTTCATTCATGCATTATTTATTTAATCTTATTAGGTAACTATTATTAATTATTAATTATAATTATTTAAAATTAATTAATGAAAGTATTTATCTATATTTTTCCTTATTTATGAGCGCCACAACAATAATCACAACATACCCTTCTTTGTAACAATCTCCAAACCTTTGTAATTTCCATCCTCACATATCCCCCATTCCCATATTCCGTGAATTGTTTCATTATTAATATTCTTGTGATCATTCATCTTCGTTTGGAGAATTGAAAGCGAGTAGTGATGGGAAGCGAAGGGGATGAGAAGAGAATTATAAAGAAACCAAGGTTCCTATGCCTTCATGGATTCCGAACAAGTGCTGAAATCCTTAAGAAACAGGTTCATAAATGGCCCCAATCGGTGATTAACGAACTCGATCTCGTTTTCTTGGACGCTCCTTTTCCCTGCCAAGGCAAATCCGATGTTGAAGGAATCTTTGATCCTCCCTATTACGAGTGGTTCCAGTTCAACAAGGTTATCTCAATTCTCTTAATGGGCTTAGTTTGCATATTCATGTAATAATTATTCCGTTAATTGATAATGTTGATTGATTTGGGCATGTAATTTTTCAGAATTTTTTTACTTTACAACTATTTAGTATTTACTGTTTATTTGTATGTTCATGTGTTTATGGTTCACTCAGGAATTCACAGAGTACACCAACTTTGATGAGTGCTTGCAATATATCGAGGATTACATGATCAAGCACGGTCCTTTTGATGGTCTTCTAGGTTTCTCACAGGTGGTAAAACTTGAAAAGAAAAAGAGCTTTAAATAAATAAATATATACTTTAATTTTTGGTTTAATTACTCTGTCTATACTCTCCTCAAATTTTTAATTGAGTCTTTATACTTTTTTTTTAATTGAGTTTTTGTACTCATTTTTTTTAATTGAATTCCTACACTTTTTTTTTATTTGGATGTCTCTATACAATTAAGCTAATTGCTATCAAAAATGACTTAATTAAAAAAAATGGTATAAAGACCCAATTATAAAAAATTATAGAGACCTAATTGAAAATTTCGCAAAACTATAGAGACCAATGAAATAATTAAACCTTAATTTTTCTTTCTTCTCATCTATAAAAGATTTTTCGTGTACTTAAACTGCTGTCTGAGTTAGAATAATATTTGCGTTTTTATGTTTGCGAAATTTTTTTAAGTTAATAAGTTTTAATACTTTTATCATTATTTAGTTAACACAAATATTGAATTGTATTTAATAAATAAATTTTAATAATTTTTATATATAAATTTTAAAAAATTTGAATATAAATTATATTAATTTATGTATATAAAATTTTGATAAATATAAATATAAATTATATATTTTTTATATATGTATAAAATATTTATAAATATAAGTACAAATTATTATTGATTAAGTACTGATAAAAAATAATAATATTTTAGGGGGCAATATTATCAGCGGCACTGCCAAATCTTCAGGACAAGGTATCTGGAAATTAAAATGAAACTTTATGGTCAATTCATAGTTTCTGATTTAGACTAATTTACATTTAATTTAATACAGCTATATATTAAAATTTGAATTTGTTTAAACTTTTGGAGGGTGTGGCACTGACGAAGGTTCCCAAAGTGAAATTTCTAATAATAATTGGAGGAGCTAAGTTTAGATCACCATGGGTGGCTGAGAAGGCATATTCCTCTCCCATTCGCTGCCCCTCCCTTCACTTTCTTGGTACTTTTATTATTGTCTTTCTCTTTCTCGTCGGTGATACTAACTAATTTCTATTTCTTGTCATAGCATGCTGTGTACTGTATCTTTCGCTCCTTTTTTTCCGTTGGTAGAAATTCTTTGCCGAAAGTGGAAATCATTAAGGCTGATAAAATTTTATATTTTAATATTTTATTTGGTGATAAATTAAAATAAATTATAAAAATTTAATTTATTCTTATTTTATTTTTATTTAAAAGATTTGAGATGAAAAATATAATAATAAAAAAATATAATTATAAAAAATTAATAAAAATAATAAAAAATAAAAAATAAGTTGTGTCTTTTGTTAGTGCCTCTGTGTTCTTCCTGTCAGGATGGATACAAAATATACTAATTCAGTGTCTCTAAATATATTATTTCTGTCCATGTTTCTTTTGTCAAACACAATTTTATGTCTCTATATCTTTATCTTAGTGTCCTATTTCTGTAAACAAACACAGCCTAGATGAATTATTTAGTTTATTGGTCTGAAATTAGGTACATTTGCCCTTTTTTTTTTTAAAAAAAAATTTAACTTTTGTTGGCTAAACTACTAAAATCGCACCCAATTTTCAAAAACACAGGCAAAAATAACTCATTTTTTATAACGACAA